>NC_090368.1:2035874-2226850 GCF_035084215.1 Heptranchias perlo | reverse complement strand
TAGAGACAGCGAGAGAGAGAGAGACAGAGACAGCGAGAGAGAGAGAGACAGAGACAGCGAGAGAGAGAGAGCGAGAGAGAGAGAGACAGTGAGAGAGAGAGAGACAGAGACAGCGAAAGAGAGAGAAGAGAGAGACACGAGAGAGAGAGACAGCGAGAGAGAGAGAGACAGCGAGAGAGAGAGAGAGACAGGAGAGAGAGAGAGACAGCGAGAGAGAGAGAGAGACAGCGAGAGAGAGAGAGAGACAGCGAGAGAGAGAGAGGACAGCGAGAGAGAGAGACAGAGACAGAGACAGCGAGAGAGAGACAGACAGAGACAGCGAGAGAGAGAGACAGAGACAGCAAGAGAGAGAGAGACAGCGAGAGAGAGAGAGAGACAGCGAGAGAGAGACAGAGGACAGCGAGAGAGAGAGGGTGAGACAGAGACAGCGCGAGAGAGAGAGAGAGAGAGAGACAGAGACAGCGAGAGAGAGAGACACAGAGACAGCGAGAGAGAGAGAGACAGAGACAGCGAGAGAGAGACAGAGACAGCGAGAGAGAGAGAGCGAGAGAGCGAGAGAGAGAGAGAGAGAGAGAGAGAGAGCGAGAGAGAGACAGTGAGAGAGAGAGAGAGACAGTGAGAGAGAGAGAGAGACAGTGAGAGAGAGAGAGACAGAGACAGCGAAAGAGAGAGAAAGAGAGAGACAGCGAGAGAGAGAGAGACAGCGAGAGAGAGAGAGACAGCGAGAGAGAGAGAGACAGCGAGAGAGAGAGAGAGAGAGAGAGAGAGAGACATCGAGAGAGAGAGAGACAACGAGAGAGAGAGAGACAGCGAGAGAGAGAGAGACAGCGAGAGAGAGAGAGAGAGAGAGACAGAGACAGCGAGAGAGAGAGAGACAGAGACAGCGAGAGAGAGAGACAGAGACAGCGAGAGAGAGAGAGGGTGAGACAGAGACAGCGCGAGAGAGAGAGAGAGACAGAGACAGCGAGAGAGAGAGACACAAAGACAGCGAGAGAGAGAGAGAGACAGAGACAGCGAGAGAGAGACAGAGAGAGAGAGAGAGAGAGAGAGAGAGAGCGAGAGAGAGAGAGAGAGAGAGAGAGCGAGAGAGTGAGAGAGAGCCAGTGAGAGAGAGAGAGAGAGAGACAGTGAGAGAGAGAGAGACAGAGACAGCGAAAGAGAGAGAAAGAGAGAGACAGCGAGAGAGAGAGAGACAGCGAGAGAGAGAGAGACAGCGAGAGAGAGACAGCGAGAGAGAGAGAGAGAGAGACAGCGAGAGAGAGAGAGAGAGACAGCGAGACAGTGAGAGAGAGAGACAGAGACAGCGAGAGAGAGAGAGACAGCGAGAGAGAGAGAGAGACAGCGAGACAGCGAGAGAGAGAGAGACAGAGACAGCGAGAGAGAGAGAGACAGAGACAGCGAGAGAGAGAGAGACAGAGACAGCGAGAGAGAGAGAGACAGAGACAGCGAGAGAGAGAGACAGAGACAGCGAGAGAGAGAGAGAGACAGAGACAGCGAGAGAGAGAGAGACAGAGACAGCGAGAGAGAGAGAGACAGAGACAGCGAGAGAGAGAGAGACAGAGATAGCGAGAGAGAGAGAGACAGAGACAGCGAGAGAGAGAGAGAGAGAGACAGCGAGAGAGAGAGAGAGAGAGACAGAGACAGCGAGAGAGAGAGAGACAGAGACAGCGAGAGAGAGAGAGAGAGAGAGAGACAGCGAGAGAGAGAGAGAGACAGCGAGACAGCGAGAGAGAGAGAGACAGAGACAGCGAGAGAGAGAGAGACAGAGACAGCGAGAGAGAGAGAGACAGAGACAGCGAGAGAGAGAGAGACAGAGACAGCGAGAGAGAGAGAGACAGCGAGAGAGAGAGAGACAGAGACAGCGAGAGAGGGAGAGACAGAGACAGCGAGAGAGGGAGAGAGACAGAGACAGCGAGAGAGAGAGAGAGACAGACAGCGAGAGAGAGAGAGACAGACAGCGAGAGAGAGAGAGACAGACAGACAGCGAGAGAGAGAGAGACAGACAGCGATAGAGAGAGAGACAGACAGCGAGAGAGAGAGAGAGGGTGAGACAGAGACAGCGAGAGAAAGAGAGAGAGAGGGTAAGACAGAGACAGAGAGAGAGGGAGAGACAGTGAGAGAGAGGGAGAGACAGTGAGAGAGAGGGAGAGACAGAGACAGCGAGAGAGAGGGAGAGACAGAGACAGCGAGAGAGAGAGAGAGAGACAGAGACAGCGAGAGAGAGAGAGACAGAGACAGCGAGAGAGAGAGAGACAGAGACAGCGAGAGAGAGAGAGACAGAGACAGCGAGAGAGAGAGAGACAGAGACAGCGAGAGAGAGACAGAGACAGCGAGAGAGAGAGAGATAGACAGCGAGAGAGAGAGAGACAGCGAGAGAGAGAGAGAGAGAGAGAGAGAGAGACAGCGAGAGACAGCGAGAGAGAGAGAGAGACAGCGTGAGAGAGGGAGACAGAGACAGCGAGAGAGAGGGAGACAGAGACAGCGAGAGAGAGAGGGAGAGACACTAGAGAGAGAGACAAACTCACAGACAAAGAGAGCAAGGCAGAGAGAAAAACAGAGAGGGAGAGACAGATTCAGAGACACAAAAAGAGATGGAGAGACAGCCTGCCTGCGGAAAAGTGCTCCTTCTAATGCCACAGCCAAAACCTACGCTCGGTGCATGGGGGTAATTGTGGACGAGGTCACCTCCACAGCAGAGCAGCACTTAGGGTCGGGCCACACGAGCGCACTCTCTGTGCGGCTGCTAAAGGCGATTGTCCACAGCAGATCCCAGCATCTAAATAAATATCTGCTGAAATTATATTTAGTATCAAGCACTGACTGTTGGCATCGTGTTTTCCAGCATGAACGGGAGCAGATAATGACCACCAACGTCTGGCTCACACAGGTCAGTGAGAACTACCCCCCCTCCTCTCTCCTTCCTCCTCCAATCCCCATCCCCTGCCCTGGGAGTGTTTGATGGGACAGTGTAGAGGGAGCTTTACTCTGTATCTAACCCGTGCTGTACCTGCCCTGGGAGTGTTTGATGGGACAGTGTAGAGTGAGCTTTACTCTGTATCTAACCCTGTACCTGCCCTGGGAGTGTTTGATGGGACAGTGTAGAGGGAGCTTTACTCTGTATCTAACCCGTGCTGTACCTGCCCTGGGAGTGTTTAATGTGCTTCGTTCATCAGCACAAACTTCCTTTACCTTGATGTGCAGCAAACTCACATATGCCAGGGATCCCTCTGACTGCCCCTCCCCCGCTGACCGCCCCCCCCGACCTTGACTGAAGTACTGACCTGTTGGGCTTCTCTCTGCCAGGAATGGAACGATTATCGACTGACCTGGAATCCAGCCGAGCATGAGGGGATAGAAAAGGTTCGCCTTCCGTCCACGCACATCTGGCTCCCAGACGTTGTCCTTTATAACAAGTAGGTGACGACCTGCTTCTTCAGGTTGGCGAGGTTTGACCTGTCCTTTACCCCTTCGGGAGGCCGTGGTTTCCGTGACTAGGGGGCAAAACAGTTACAGCTTTACTGGGAAAAGACCAAAATGGCCAACCGTGGGTCAAGAGACGAATGGGGTGCTCAGAAAGCAAAGCCCCCTCTCCACCCCCCTCCCCTCTCCTGAAGACGATGCTACTTGCTGGGGTCCCACGGGCATTGCCCACCCTTAATGGATGAACTGGGGAGGGGAGAAGAGGGTGGGGTGGGGGGGGTGTCACTCCTGGCCTTCGCCCGACGCCCACTTGTGCAAGAGTCACCGGACGGTGATCAGGAGCTGGAATCCGGGACAATTTCCACCCCTCCCAGGCCCAGGATACTGAGGCCAACCATTGCTCCAAGTGCCGCCCGGATCGGGAGCAGCTAACTCGGCAAAGAGCGGGGATGGTTGCCGTGAAACTCCTGGCTCGCGTCCCCTTTTAATGTGGAAATCGGGGTCCTACGGCATAAAAGGGCCCCGATCGCCATTTTAGGCGCCGTGCTCACTCCAACCAGTTCCACGGGCGATGGAACAGACGAGGCCCCGGCCGGAGGGAAGTATCCAATTATTTTTTTTACGAGCCCCCGAGAAGCAGAAGTGCTCCCCCCGGGGGGCCCGCGTAAATAATCTGGGCTAGCGAGGGGAGTGCTGCTCTGTCGGAGGTGCCGTCTTTCGGATGAGACGTTAAGCCACCTGCCCTTTCAGGTGGAAGTAAAAGATTGGAGGATGAGCAGGCCAACATTTTACCCTCAACCAACTTTACGAAAGCAGACTCTCCGGTGGTTAGTTTGTGGGATCTTGCTGTGCGCAAATTGGCTGCCGCGTTTCCTACAGCACAACAGTGACTACACTTCAAAAGTGCTTCATTGGCTGTAAAGCGCTTTGGGACGTCCTGAGGTCGTGAAAGGCGCTATAGAAATGCAGGTTCTTCCTTTCTTTCATACGATGGACTTGCCTTTTGTCCCCTGGTTTTCCCTCGCATCCAAAACTCTGCTGCCCCCGTATCCTAACTCTCACCAAGTCCCGTTCACCCATCACCCCCTGCGCTCGCTGACCTACATCGGCTCCCGGGTCCGGCAACGCCTCAATTTTTAAAATCTCACCATGGCCCTCGCCCCCCCCCCCCCCCTCCCTATCTCTGTAACCTCCTCCAGCCCTACGACCCTCCGAGATCTCTGCCCTCCTCCAATTCTGGCCTCTTGCGCATCTGCGATTTCCTTCGCTCCACCATTGGCGGCCGTGCCTTCAGCTGCCCCGGCCCCGAGCTCTGGAATTCCCTCCCTCAACCTCTCTGCCTCTTTCTTCTCCAAGTAACTCACTAAAACGTACCTCTTTGACTAAGCTTTCGGTCACCTATCCTAATATCTCCTTACGTGGTTCAGTGTCAAACTCTGATTAATGTTCCTGTGGAGCACCGTGGGACGTTTCACTACATTAAAGGCGCTATATAAATGCAAGGTGTTCTTCTTGTTGCAGTGCCGACGGAACGTACGAGGTGTCCTTCTACTCCAACGCTGTGGTCTCGCACGACGGCAGCATCTTCTGGCTGCCTCCCGCCATCTACAAGAGCGCCTGCAAAATCGAGGTCAAGCACTTCCCCTTCGACCAGCAGAACTGCACGCTCAAGTTCCGCTCCTGGACCTACGACCGCACGGAGATCGACCTGGTGCTGCGCTCAGAGGTGGCCAGCTTGGACGACTTCACGCCGAGCGGCGAATGGGACATTGTGGCGCTGCCTGGGCGGCGCAACGAGAACCCGGCCGACCACACCTACGTGGACATCACCTACGACTTCATCATCCGCAGGAAGCCGCTCTTCTACACCATAAACCTCATCATCCCCTGCATGCTCATCACCTCCCTCGCCATCCTGGTCTTCTACCTGCCGTCGGACTGCGGTGAGAAGATGACGCTCTGTATCTCTGTGCTCCTGGCGCTCACTGTCTTCCTCCTCCTCATCTCCAAGATCGTCCCTCCCACCTCCCTGGACGTGCCTCTGATCGGCAAGTACCTGATGTTCACCATGATCCTGGTGACCTTCTCCATCGTGACCAGCGTATGTGTGCTGAACGTGCACCACCGCTCGCCCACCACCCACACCATGCCCCTCTGGGTCAAGGTGGTCTTTCTGGACAAGCTGCCCGCCATCCTCTTCATGAAGCAGCCCAGGAACAACTGCGCCAAGCAGAGACTGCGGCAGCGGGGCCGGGAGACGGCGTCGGGAGGAGGAGGAGGAGGAGGAGGAGGCAGGTGGCTAACGCCCAGGGATGGCGCCGAGCTCTGCGCCTGCCTCGTCAGCCGGGCCTCCGTGCGCGAGTACAGGGCGCGGTTCCTGGAGCTGCCGGAGGGCGCCAACGGGGTGCGAGACCACCAGAAGAGGTTGCCGCGCGTGCAACCCTGCGGCCACAGGATCGAAGAGACGATGGACGGAGTGGAGTTCATTGCCGATCACATGCAAAGCGAGGACGATGACCAAAGTGTGAGTGCACCGTTACATTTACAGAGAGAAACTGGGGATCCGGGGAGTTCAGGCAGCGAGTTCCAAGAAACTCTGGCCTCTTGTGCATCCCCCACTTCTGTCGCCCCACCATTGGCGGCCGTGCCTTCAGCCGTCTGGGCCCTAAGCTCTGGAATTCCCTCTCTGAACTTACAGCACAGAAGGAGGGCATTCAGCCCACCGTGCCTGTGCTATCCAAGCGCTTTCCAATTAGTCCAACGAATGTGTCTTGTAGATAATGTGTCCGCCTCTCTTTCCTCCTTTGAGATGCTCATTGAAACCTAGCTCTTTTGACAAAGCTTTTCGTCACCTGTCCTAATATCTCCTTAAGCTCAGTGTCAAATTTTGTCTGGTAACACTCCCGTGAAGTACCTTGGGATGTTTTACTACGTTAATGGCGCCATATAAATGCAAGTTGCTGTTGCAAGTAACTTAGCCACACAGACAAGAAAGGTCCCAAGCTCGATCCCCAGTCTGTATAGAGCTAGCCAATCTCAGTTGGGGAACTATATTTGGCCTCAGTGCCCCTGGGTTTGGGAAGATGGGGGAGGGGGGAGGGGAAAATCAACCAGGGACCCTGCTCCTGATGGAAGGTGTTGGAATGGGGATGGGATCAGGCTCGGATCCAAAGCTCGGCATTGCCACAGCAGTTGTCAATGGTCGCTGTTAAGATACAGAGAGGAATGGACATTTGCACGAGGTGCTAAAGGGTTGCTGGTACTCGGGGAGCCCAGAGCCCCCAGCAAGAGTCAGCACCTTCAGGAGAGGAGGGGCAGGAAAAGTGGGGAGGGGACGGAGCAGTTTTCTCCACAACCCTGGGAAAGGTCCAAGGCCCGGAAAGCAGGAAGCCACGGCTGGAGAAGGATGAGGGAAGATCTCGTTTATAGGGGCTAGATGATGCCAGGTTGTAGAAAGGAAGAATGAGGGGAGCGAGGAGTTCCACAGACTTGAGATCCTGGGAAAGATTGAGTAGGGTCGGGAAGATGGGTGTGGGTTGAGGACAGCCGGTATGGATTTGTAAAAGCCAAGTTGTGTCCGACAAATTAGAGTTGTTCTAGGAAATAACGGAGGGTGTTGATAAAGGAATTGCAGTGTATGCTGTGTATATGGACTTTCAAAAGGCATTGGATAAGGTGCCACATAGGAAGCTTAGTAAAATCTGGGTATTAATGGGGAATGCAGTGGCATGAATGGGAGGCAAAAGGTAAGGAGGTAGAAGCTGAGTTAATGGAGGTTTTTTGAAGATTGGAGGGATGTAAACAGTGGTATCCACCAGGGGTCATGTTGGGACCACAGCCCTTCCCAATATTAATGACCCAGTATGGGTGGGAGAAGGAGACCCAACGGTTGGCGCGCGTTTAATCCCCTCTTCAGTCTTGGCTCAGTCGGTAGCACAATCGCCTCGGAGTCAGAAGATTGTGGGTTCAAGTCCCACTCCGGACACTTGAGCACAAAATCAAGGTTGACGCTCCCAGTGCAGCATTGAGGGAGAACTGCACGGTCGCAACTGCCGTCTTTCGAACGAGAAGTTAAACAGAGGCTCCGTCTGCCCTTTCAGGTGGACGTGAAACATCCCACGGCCACTATTTCGAAGAAGAGCAGGAGAGTTCTCTTCTGAAGTCCTGGGGCCAACATGTACTCCCTCAACCAACGTCACTAAAACAGATTATCTGGTCATTATCTCATGCTTATGGGATCATGCTGTGCACAAATTGGCTGCTGCATTTCCCTACATCACAACAGTGACTACACTTCAAAAATTACTTCATTGGCTGTAAAGCGCTTTGGTACGGCCTGAGGGTTGAGAAAGGCGCTATAGAAATGCAAGTTCTTTCTTCTGTTCTTCCAGGTGGTTGAGGACTGGAAATACGTTGCTATGGTGATCGACCGCCTCTTCCTGTGGATTTTCGTGGTCGTGTGTGTTTTTGGGACCACTGGGATGTTTCTGCAGCCGCTCTTCCAGAACTTAACGTTCAAGAAATTAATCCCACCCGTCGCTCCGGAAGATGACCAGAAGTAGGAGCCTCCAACCCCTCCCTACTTCTGATCGCACTCTCCCTTTTGTTAAAAAAAATTTTTTTTATACAAAGGCTCTCGCATCGAACAATCCCAGGGTCATTTTAAACACCTCAACTGGATCATTTCTCAACCTTCTAAACTCAAGAGAATATAAACCAAGTTTATGCAACCTGTCCTCATAATTTAACCTCACGTATCACACTGGTGAATCTGTGATGTACCCCCTCCAAAGCCAGTACATCCTTCCTGCCCAGAACTGAGCGCAGTGCTCCAGATGTAGTCTGACCAAAGCTCTGCACAACTGGAGCTCAAATTCCTCTCTATTGTATTCCAGCCCCCTCGAGATAATGGCCAACATTTTATTAGCTTTTTTGATTACTTTTTGAAGCTGTCCCCTAGCTTTTATGTACCTGGACACCCAAATCCCTTCTCCCCATTAAGAGTATTCCGATGTCTTTTTTGGGTCTAAAGCGGATGACCTCACACTTCCCCACATTTAACTCCATCTGCCACAGTTTTGCCCACTGACTTACTCCATCTGTGTCCCTTTGTAACTTCCTGCTCCCATCAACACGACTTACTGTGCCTCCTAACTTAGTGACATCTGCAAAACCTGGATATATAACTTGCTACCCCCTTCATCCAAGTCATGTACGAAAAGCTGAGGCTCCAGTACACATCCCTCGGGAATACCACTTGTCACATCCCGCCAAAATTCTCTCTGATAAACGTTGCTACCTTCTCAAGGCACAGGCCAGCCTGTCAGTATAACTCTGGTCTATACTTTGAGAGACTATCAGTCGGCACAGCTGTCATCGACATACTGTTCAGTTCTTACAGAATCCCCATCTCTCACCAATTGACATACAATTCAGTACCCACACTCACTTCCCCATAAACACGTTGGGCTGAATCTTGCTGGAAAAACAATTTAAACTGTTTAATCTCATTCCCGCACGTGGTAAATTGTTCTCGGATTTTTAAAATTTCACATTTTTTCTTACATTTTCTTCCTCTATTTTTTTCTCTCTTCAATCTTTCTTTCTCTGATTTGACTCGAATTCACCCTCCTTCGTCGTTCCTGTTTCTTTCTCAATCCTTAAATCTCGTTGTTTAAGGAGATACACCGTTGGTCCCGCCGTTAGCTGAGGTCCCAGATGCTCCATTGCTCTCGCCTTGCACTTCCAGCAAGTCACTGCGCAAAAAGATTTTCGCGTTGAGGGGTTTCAGGGAATAGTCTAACTAACAGCGTATGCCGTGATACCTCGTTCCAACAAGATCTGGCCGATTGTTCAGCCCACAGAACTCTTTCTCCCCTCACCACCCAGCACAGCAAACTTCAGCCTAACGCCCTCCCCATCTCACTCATCGATACAGCAGTCCCTGGGCACAGACCCCCCCCTTCCCTGACAACACTGTTCACTGTTCAGAACTCTCGCCCGGCGAGGACAGTGTTCGTTCCGCTCAGACCCCACCCACCCACCGAAGACCCCGTTTGCCTTCCCGCCCCGCCTTGGAGCAACCCACAAGCCCATAGAGTTCCCATTTCTGGGTTAAAGATCACATGCGTAGGGCAGGGAATGCTCCAGCTGCCCGCTGGAGGTGATATTTTAACCGGGGCCTGGACCAGATTGCGGACAGCTTCGAATCGTGTATATGTGTCAAATAAAAAGTGACAATTTGCAAAATTGAACAGGAATAAGGTTTAAGCTTCTGTCGGCAGGTTTTCCATTAGAGTTCGGTTTCATAAAGGCACCTGAATGGTGGCAATAAATTTCTATTTTATTCCGAGTGTCTTGGTGGGTCAGTGCATCACCCAGTGTGGTACTGAGCCACACTGCTCAGGAAGGTCCCAGGTTACACCCTGGTCTGTGCCCAGTGTGCTCTCAACCAGGGCAGCAGTTGGCAATAGAATTGGCCTCAGTGCCCTGGACTATGGAAAGGGAAGAGGGAGGTGGAATACAGGTATTTAGAATTACATCGAATGTACAGCACAGAAACAAGCTCTTCAACCCAACTGGTCTGTGTCAGCGTTTATGCTCCACACGAGCCTCCTCCCACTCCTCTTCACCTCACCCTATCAGCATATCCTGCTATTCCTTTCTCCCTCATGTGTTTATCCAGCTTCCCCAGGTGGTGGTCCTGCTCCTGATCCTGATCCCCATCCAATGACACCCCACCTCCCTGCTAGAAAATGACCGTGAATGTCTGACAGAAGTCTGGCTTGACCTCGCACGGCAATGCCTTCCACAGTAGAACAACCTGCCGGTGCTCCCAGTCCGGGTTCACACCTGGAGAACGAGTGCTTTGGATCTTTTGGGGGAGGGGAGAAGGGAGGAGCAAACCATCTTTAAATGGCCTCTTCTGATCTTAGCTCGGGCACGAGAGTCCTCACTGCCCCCAGGGTCGAGACGGGGGAATCAGCCAGAGTTCCTGATCAGCCAACGGCCCCTGTTGCAAATGTGTGTGGCCACTGTGTGGGGACAGGCTGGGGCTGAGCTGGGATTCCTCTCAAGTCAAGTATTCTGCAAACCCTCAGCCATTTGGGAGAGGCGCTGGAGGATGACTGGTACTTAAAGAACTGCACGCAGGAGGACTAAACATCTTGAGAGGATGACCTGCCCTGGGAGTGTTTGATGGGACAGTGTAGAGGGAGCTTTACTCTGTATTTAACCCGTGCTGTACCTGCCCTGGGAGTGTTTGATGGGACAGTGTAGAGGGAGCTTTACTCTGTCTCTAACCCTGTACCTGCCCTGGGAGTGTTTGATGGGACAGTGTGGAGGGAGCTTTACTCTGTATCTAACCCGTGCTGTACCTGCCCTGGGAGTGTTTGATGTGACAGTGTAGAGGGAGCTTTACTCTGTCTCTAACCCTGTACCTGCCCTGGGAGTGTTTGATGGGACAGTGTGGAGGGAGCTTTACTCTGTATCTAACCCTGTACCTACCCTGGGAGTGTTTGATGGGACAGTGTAGAGGGAGCTTTACTCTGTATCTAACCCGTGCTGTACCTGCCCTGGGAGTGTTTGATGGGACAGTGTAGAGGGAGCTTTACTCTGTATTTAACCCGTGCTGTACCTGCCCTGGGAGTGTTTGATGGGACAGTGTAGAGGGAGCTTTACTCTGTCTCTAACCCTGTACCTGCCCTGGGAGTGTTTGATGGGACAGTGTGGAGGGAGCTTTACTCTGTATCTAACCCTGTACCTACCCTGGGAGTGTTTGATGGGACAGTGTAGAGGGAGCTTTACTCTGTATCTAACCCGTGCTGTACCTGCCCTGGGAGTGTTTGATGGGACAGTGTAGAGGGAGCTTCACTCTGTGTCTAACCCATGCTGAATGCCGATGCCCGTAACTGCCAGGATTCCATTCTCCTGCACTTTCACTGCTCTCCTTGACGGACGCACACAAAAATTAAACTGAAAAATTTTGGGTTAGGACCACAAAGTGGAGAAGCACATCAGAAACCAACAGGAAGGGACACACTCCATCTGTCCCAAAATTAAACAGCACTGCTGACAAAAGGACGCAATTTTACATAGAATTTACAGCACAGAAACAGGCCATTCGGGCTAACTGGTCTATGCCGGTGTTTATGCTCCACACGAGCCTCCTCCCCTCTATTTCATCTCACCCTATCAGCATATCCTCCTATTCCTTTCTCCCTCATGTGTTTATCTCGCTTCTCCTTAAATGCATCGATGTTATTCGCCTCAACTACTCCATGTGGTAGCAAGTTCCACATTCTCACCACTCTCTGGGTAAAGAGGTTTCTCCTGAATTCCCTATTGGATTTATTAGGGACTATCTTATATTTATGACCCCTAGTTTTGGTCTCCTTCACACATGGAAACATGTTCTCTACGTCTACCCTATCGAACCCCGTCATAATTTTAAAGACCTCTATTAGGTCACCCCTCAGCCTTCTCTTTTCTAGAGAAGAGTCCCAGCCTGTTCAGTCTTTCCTGATGGCAGTAACTTCTCACAGTTCTGGTATCATCCTTGTAAATCTTTTTCGCATCTTCTCCAGTGCCTCTATAATCCCTTTTTGTAATATGGAGGCCAGAAGTGAGCACTCTCGGCCGTGAAAAAAAATAATTTGCTGATTCCCCCAGTCCACAGCCTCCTGAGGAGCAGAGCAGGCTCCCAGAGGGTGACTTCCCCACTGCTTACCAACCATGGTGCAAAATAAAAAGTTCTACACCAATTTTCTTAAAAGATGAACATCCAATTTATTCTAGAGGATTTAATGGATGAGAACAAGACGCTACCTGTTACAAAAAACAAAATCCTGTAAAAACGGAGGATATACACACAGCACACAGAGAAAAATTAACACATCCCCTACCCCTCCCCCCAAAAAAAGTGTACTAACAAACGCTGGAAACAGGTTGGTCAACATGCAATGCACTGCTCACTAAAAACAATTCCAGGCCTCTTTCACTCAAAGCCTCAGGTGTCGTCACTATTGAAAAGGAAAGTCTGTTAAAAACGATTCCAGTATACCCGCGCCCTCCCCTTCCCCCCCCCTCACCCCGTGAATGCTGCAGATCAGAATCCACAGCACCTGTGGCACGGCCTCCCGTTTCGGGTGAGCCCCTGGCCCGGTTCGAACGGAGGGCCCCGCTCGAAGCCCCACCCGGCCCTTCCTCTTTCAGATGCCAGGCGTCCCACTGTGCGTCTCCAGCATTCTCGTGTTGCACGGGCGGGGGGGGGAAACTGCACTTGCCTCGCCAAGTGGAATAGGCGAAATGCTTCAGTTTGTACCGATACCTCAACCATTGCTTTTTTAAAAAAAAAAACAATTTTGGACAAAACACGATCCAAAACAGTTCATGCTGAGGTTCAGTAAACGGTGTGATGGGGGTGGAGGAGGGAAGTAAGTTTGGAGAGAATTACTCTCTGCTCTTACTTCCCTTCTCTCTCTCTCTCTGTTGTATATCCCCTCCTTCTGCTGCACATAAAACATTTTAATTCACTAAATTTGAACCATGAACAATTTTATATCAAACCGTTGCAGCGAGTCGGGAGGTGGGGGGGGGGAATTGAATCAGTCTAAGGTTAAACGGGCAAGCCATGGCACAGTGTAACTCACAGCTGGGGCTGTTAGCACAGTGAGTTCACCATTTCAGTCACTGTCAGGGTGGGTTATTTGGAGCGAGGGACAATAATCCTGCCAAGAAATAAACAGGTTATAAAGACCCGCTCACCCTTGTCCTTTACCTCTGCTCAGTCTTGTGCTTGCTGGGGCTGAGGGGGCAGGCATACAGCCTGTACCCAGGCTCCCACTTGCACCCAGCCCCTTCCCCGTAACTGGCTGTCAGAGATTCCGAGGAGCGAACCACCCTTCTCATCTCTCCTGCCTTTGCTCGGCACAGCTCTCTTCGGGAACTGAATCCTCGCTCTGGGAGTTAGCCCCCTCCCCCCCCGCTGTAAGGCCCTGTGCCACTCTTCCACGTCCGCACTGAACCAGGACAGAACGTGGGGGGCACCAACACTGCCTGAGGGGAGGTTAAGCCCAGCCAGGTGACAGCGAGTACTGCTGGAGATGGAGCAACTGATCTTCACCCACTCAATTCAAACCCAAATGGTGCAGTTCCCTCTCAAGAGCGAGGAATGGCCTGGCCCTGCACACTTTCACCGGGAGCAAGGCAGAAAATCAACGGGAATAAACAGGAAAAATAAATATTAATCCATTTTGATTGCTGAAAGCGCAAATTCTTGGATATTTAAATTGGGTTTCTTCTGCTAGCTGTTATCTCCAACCGTCCACCCACATTTACCCGGGGGGGGGGCTCGTCAGTCTAAGAACCACCAAGCCACACGCCTGGATTATAGGACAACTGCAGAACACACAGCTGGAGCACGAGAGTTTCGTTGCTGCTTCTTTTCTGCAGAACATTTAATGGAAACTAAAATCAGATATAATGCAGGCAGACTTTCCAAAACTGCAATACATCAAAAAGTCATTAAACTTTAAAAGAAAGACACCACCAAGTTTCTTCACAATCACCAAGAGGTGGTGCGTTGCTCATAAAACCTGCAACTGGCGGGGCAGGACCCTGATCCCTTCCCACCCCTCCAAATAAAAGCTGCGCCGCTGAAAGGATCAGTGGTACAGAGACACTCAGCCTGTGCAGCACAATCGGGCGTTTTTCACAATCGGGCGTTTTCATCTACAACACAAGGTCAGTTATTGCCAGCATGGTTCCCTTAAATGAGGCTCCGATGCAGTACAAAATACAGCCAGAAACTCTTCAACAGACTCACTGGTAAGTCAATCCGCTCCGCCTCCCCCCCACCCCCAGCAAGATGTTTATTTCATACAGAATTAAGTGCAGTCACTGAACTCATTGTGTGCACCAGTACCAATTCACTAAAGGGAGGAATCACACGCACCCAGTACTCAATCCACTCTGCGCCTCAAACCAGTTCCTTTGCTGCTAGCTTCAGTGACAGACTTACCAGTACTGTATCCCAGTGTTATACAGGGACAGACCTGTACCCACCAGTACTGTACCCCAGTGTTATACAGGGACAGACCTGTACCCACCAGTACTGTACCCCAGTGTTATACAGAGACAGACCTGTACTCACCAGTACTGTACCCCAGTGTTATACAGGGACAGACCTGTACCCACCAGTACTGTACCCCAGTGTTATACAGAGACAGACCTGTACCCACCAGTACTGTACCCCAGTGTTATACAGAGACAGACCTGTACCCACCAGTACTGTACCCCAGTGTTATACAGTGACAGACCTGTACCCACCCATACTGTACCCCAGTGTTATACAGGGACAGACCTGTACCCACCAGTACTGTACCCCAGTGTTATACAGAGACAGACCTGTACTCACCAGTACTGTACCCCAGTGTTATACAGGGACAGACCTGTACCCACCAGTACTGTATCCCAGTGTTATACAGGGACAGACCTGTACCCACCAGTACTGTACCCCAGTGTTATACAGTGACAGACCTGTACCCACCAGTACTGTACCCCAGTGTTATACAGGGACAGGCCTGTACCCACCAGTACTGTACCCCAGTGTTATACAGTGACAGACCTGTACCCACCAGTACTGTACCCCAGTGTTATACAGGGACAGACCTGTACCCACCAGTACTGTACCCCAGTGTTATACAGTGACAGACCTGTACCCACCAGTACTGTACCCCAGTGTTATACAGTGACACACCTGTACCCACCAGTACTGTACCCCAGTGTTATACAGAGACACACCTGTACCCACCAGTACTGTACCCCAGTGTTATACAGAACATCAGGTGCCCAAGACTTGGGAGGAGTGGCAGGAGATATGATGGGCCAGCATCTGGCACAAGCCCTGGGCTTGTCAGCAAGCACCTCACTCCCAACTCAGGCCTGCGGGACAAGTCAGTGGCGCTCCCAGTACCCCCTCCCCTTGTGCTAATGGGGTAGAAATACATCCGTTTGTAAAAGCTGCTCAGAGCCAGCGAAACTGAGCCGGAGTAGCGATGTCCTGTCCTACGCATCACATGGTGGTCACAGAGCAAGGGAAAAAGCTGGCAATACACAGCGGGTCCGTCTGTGAAGACGAGAGACAGGTTTAATGCTTTGAGTGCACGGCTTCCAGCACTTTGACCAACGGCTGTGTGGAGCTTGACGCAAAAGCTCACAGTGTTTTAATGGTAAATAAAAAAGGGAAACATGCAAGGCCAACAGGATCATCACGATTTCACTGGGACGCACGCAGATGGAGGCACTTTGAACCCATCTAGCTCATCGTTCCATAGAAAGCTGTGGTTTCCCCCCCGCCCGGAGTTACAGCAGCACCTGTACTGTACGGCGCCTTTTCCCATGAGTTTGCATTTCAAGTAAACGTCTGGATGCAAAGAACACGGTTAAAATTCTGAGTCCAGGGCCGTAAATGGGAAATGGTCAAAATCCACCAAAGGGCAGCAGAGCCCTCGGAAAAACGCATGTTACGTTGCACGTACTGCTGCCCCTTGAACAGGGGAAGCAGTCACACACATGCATGGCGCGCTGGGGAGCTCTACGTTTTGTGCCAGGACACTGGTGCTGCTGGTGCCTGCAACTAGCTCGAGGAGCATCACCCTACCATTCCACCCCCAAAACAGCAGCAAATAAATTGACTTCTGATCGTGTTTTTAAACAGAGAGTGAGGGTATCCTGTTGGCAATCCCCCCCCTCCCCCCAATATTGTCTACCCTCTCCTAGAGGTGTTGGACTTCCTTACTGGAGTACGGCTCCAGTGGGTTGGCTTCCTTGCTCAAATAGCCATTCCCCATGTGCAAGTCTCGACAGGGAGAATGGCAGGCTATTTAACCATGGGGTGGAGGGGAAAAGAGAGACAATTCGCAGCCGAGATCCACATTGCCCTCACCGAACGTGCGTGCACATACCCATTACCAGCACAGCTCAACTGGAGCAAGGATCACAGCCGACTCCTCCGGCCTAAACCCAGGGGCTCTGCGGCCGATTCCGGCACCTCTGCACCGGCTTGAGTCAACAGACTCGGCCGCAGGTCGGGGATCGAACCCGGAACCTCCCTGCCTTGCTGCGGCTCGGAGAGGCGGACGCAAGTCCTGAGCCGCCGCGGCCAGGGCTTTCTGCCCCGTCGGCATTCCCGAGTTGCCCTCCCTCCCTCCCTACCCCCCAACCCCCGTCAAACTCTGCGGACACGCCTTGCTCAAAACAGACCCAACGGCGGTGGTGGCTTACAGAGAACGGACATCGAGGAGAGGCGACAGGATCGATCGGCAAGTCCAAGTGCGCAGCAGCCAATCTCCTGGGGAAGGGAGAAGAGTTCAACTACGCCGCTATTAAAATCAAGGCAATTTCCTCCCATTAGTGGTACTAGGTGCTGTGTGCTGCAAACAGAATCTGGGCGTTAAAATTTAGCAGTCAAAATCAGCTAAAGGGGCACAACTCAAAACTGATGGATTCCGCACACAAGGCATTGCCCGGCGGTTAGGGAGAACTGCACGGCCAGACAAAAAAAAATCCGACCAAAAGGGAGGAGAGCTGTGCAACCGGGCGGAAGCTCTGCAACACGGCCTGACCCGTTGGGCTTTCGAGTTGATCCAAAGAGGGCTTTGGCTTCTCGGCTGCAGATGTGGAAGCATAACTCGGGTAACCCGGGTGGCCACCTGGCTCCGAGCCGCCAACAGGAGGTCGCCTCGCACGGATCGGCCTCCAAACCGGGCCGCGTGTGCGAAGCGAAGTGGGGGTTTTTTTTTAAATTTTAAAAAGTCCCCAGTGGTCTGTGAGGGACTCAATTTTCAACTTTAGTAGCATAACCTGACCACTGACTAACAAGAGAAATGTAACCGGCATCTTGAAGCTGCTAAGCATGCAAGGAGGGAGGGAGGGGGGAAGAGAGAGAGAACCCACAGTGTTGGCAGCATGACTTCAGTCTGCTGCTACCCGCTGTGTAACACCCTTATTCACAGTTTTGCCCCCTTCTCTGCCCTCCCCCCCCCCCCCCCCCCCCTCAACAAGAGAGACGCAGTTGGTCCAATAACAATAAAGAGCGAGAGATAATACAGCGTCACGTTGAAGCTGGGTCTCCCACTCGTAGCACTTCCCTACAAAGCAGAACATTCAGACCCGATCTACAGACGTTTTTGCGTGAAAGAGGCCCCCAATTCTTAGCTTAAGTGACTCTCTTTTTTTTAAATCAGGCCTACGTCATTGTTTTAAACTACATTCGATTATAAACATTTTACAGATTTATAAAGGAATGTCCGGAATTATATGTTTTTTTTTTAAAGTTTTGTGTGTGTGTTTTTTTTTTAAACTCTCTACACCTCTGTACAGAATTGCTCGCCCCTCCCCCTGAGCCGGCACTACGCTTCGCTCATCATGAAGCTCTTCTCCTCCAGCGGCTTCTGGATCCAGTTGCCATAGTTCATCTGCTCGAGGGCTTTGAAGAACAGGGTCCTCGCGTTCTGGAAGTCCGCGGCCGCCTCCTTGGCGTCAGAGTAGGAGGCCATCGCCAGCAGGTCCTGACGCTTGTACTTGACGCATAGTTGCTGGAAGAGGGTGTACAAGTTGTTTTTGGAGACCCGCGAGACATCGAGCTGAGGCCTAGGAGGGGAAGGGGAGAAAAGCAAAACAAAAAATTACAAGCTCTGTGCATATTAATTGTATCCATATGATTTATATCAATTAGTGTTGATGCATATCAATTGGGGACTCTTATATCCATTTATATGAGAGCTTATCTAGGATGTGGAGAGAGTAATGTTGATCTCGGTGAATAAAGGTTTGGAAGCAACTGAAGACCAGGTTCTAGTATTCTATCCTTCACCTCCTGGCTGTCCAATTTATTACAGTGCGCACCAGGAAACTGGTAGTTTAACTAGGGAAACTTGGTGCCCCTTGTAAAATCCAAGCTTGGTGTCCGCGAGCCACCACGTGCTGATCTTGTTTGTGTTCCGTCAGTGTCAGCCGTGGCTCAGCGGGTAGCGCTCCCGCCTTAAGTCAGAAGGTCGTGGGTTCAAGTCCCACTCCTGAGGCTGGAGCACGTAATCAGTGCCGTACTGAGGGAGTGCCGCACTGAGGGAGTGCCGCACTGAGGGAGTGCCGCACTGAGGGAGTGCCGCACTGAGGGAGTGCCGCACTGAGGGAGTGCCGTACTGAGGGAGTGCTGCACTGTCGGAGGTGCCGCCTTTCGGATAAGGAGTTACAACGAGGCCCCGGCTGCCCTCTCGGGTGGATGTAAAAGATCGAAGATGAGCAGGGGGGAGTGCTCCCCGGTGTCCTGGGCCAATATTTATCCCTCAACCAACACCTAAAACAGATTATCTGCTTGTGATCTCATTGCTGTTTGTGGGATCTTGCTGTGCGCAAATTGGCTGCCGCGTTTCCTACATTACAACAGTGACTACACTTAAAAAAAAATACTTCATTGGCTGAGAAGCGCTTTGGGATGCCCTGAGGTCGTGAAGTGCACTGTATAAATGCAAGTCTTGCTTTTCGTTCCCCCCCCTTGCAACTCTTTTCAATCTTGTTGTCCTGCACTGTGGGGCCTGTCCCGGGTTTGGTTGTTAAGAGGGGTCGCGATGCCTGGCCGAGCTGTGGTTAACTCAAGCAGCAGTCGGAACTGGTTTTATCTCGGCACGTTACACTCGTTAACATACAACACAGGCCACGTTTAATTTCAATTTTTTTTTTTACCCATCGACTTTCCCTTTGGTTCCATCCAGAATTTCCACCTCGGTTCCATCCGCCAAGGACCAGTTAACGCTCGACTCCTTCGTTTTCCCAGTTTGCCGCGTCGAGTCGTACACGCTAACCCGGCCGATCTGCAATCAGAATTCATTTTCAATCCTTTACTGAGAGAGAGCGAGCGAGCGAGCACCCAACAGAGAAAGCAACACAGCGCAACCTCCGACACAAAACCATATATCCTGCCACTGCCCTCCTCCGCCCAGATTTCCCCTTTCTCCTACAGCTGGAGTGTCCAAGCTTTTTGACTCGTAGGCCACATAGACGCACATTCCTGGAGCTCAGGACCAGATATAATGTTCTCATTGTTCAAGAAGGCCGCTCACCACCACCTTCTCAAGGGCAATTAGGGATGGGCAATAAATGCCGGCCTCGCCAGCGACGCCCACATCCCATGAACGAATTTTTAAAAATCCCTCGTCTACCTCAACTTGCCAATAGTAACAGATCTCGGTGTTCTGGCTTCCCTCAATGCCTACCATTCTACTCTCCACATATCGAGTGGAGCCCAAACATGACTGGACCTCTCCTCTTGGGGAAGAAAAAACCTTAGAGACAGGGTTCCCAGTGCTATGGTGCTGTCCATAGATGTCAGAATAACTTTTATTAGTCAGTCAGTTGCTAGTTTAGCTGCTTCATAGCTGATACAGTTTCCCATGCGACAAGGCAGACACAAACTTTGGGGGTAATTCTGAGGATGGGAGGCCTCTACCAGTTTGTCACATCCTGAACAGAACCTCTAAAGGAAGAGCAGGATTATGATTATAAAATAATCAGGAAAGTAACATGTTGGTAGGAGGGGTGGGAGGAGGCTCGTGTGGTGCATAAAAACACCGGCGTGGACCAGTTGGATCGAATGGCCTGTTTCTGTGCTATAAATTCTATGATTTAGGATTTATCCACCAATGAGGCCAAGTGCTGGCAATCCTGGAGACTTCAGCCAGTCACTGTCGGGATATTGGGAAGCTGCAGTGGTGGACAGGGGTTTGCCTGCACTTGTACGCTACCCTCAGCGCAGTAAATAATCCGGGGAGAAACCACTGAAGGAGAGACTTTTGTCCTTCAGCTTTCCCCCTCTCCTGACTCTCGCTGGGGAACAGGTGCCCCACAGTACCTCGCCCAGGGGGCTATTCTTTATGCGTTTTAAATGGCGAGTTTTGGTGGGCTATTTGACCGCAGGGAGCGGCATAGCAAGATACTTGATTCTGATCTCACCATAAGTCCACACCTACCCACTTCACTTACAGCCAGTGAATAGTGATCAGGAGTCCTGGGTGGTTTCCCCTCCATATCAGGAACACTACAGCCAACCAAAGCATTGAACAATTTTGTTAGGCAAGGGTATCAAGGGATATGGAGCTCAGGCTGATAAATCGAATTGAGATATCAGCCATGATCTAATTGAATGGCAGAGCAAGGGGCTGAACGGCTTACTCCTGTTCCTGTGTTCCTACCCCTACCTCCGCCAGCTCAGATGGGTGACAGCGGTAATCGTGCACTGGAAGGAGCAGATTCAAACTGAATGGCACTCTGTCATTCCCTGATGTCCTCACCTGTGGATGATTCAGTGTGTAAGGATAAGGCAGCCCCGTTCGAAAGTCTTCACCATCCCTGGACATGCGACAGCAGACCGCTCGAGCCAGATGTCCATGGCTGTACAGGTAACCTACAGGTCAAAGGAAAGAACAAGCATCGTGTGAGAGCCTCATTACAGGGCGAGAAAGCTACATAGAAAATAGGAGCAAGAGTAGGCCATTCGGCCCTTTGGGCCTGCTCTGCCATTCAAAATGATCATGGCTGATTGTCTAACTCAGTACCCTGTTCCTGCTTTTTCCCATATTCCTTGATCCCTTTAGCATTAAGAAATATATCTATCTCCTTCTTGAATACATCTGATGACTTGGCCTCCACTGCCTTCTGTGGTAGAGAATTCCACAGGTTTACCACCCTCTGAGTGAAGAAATTTCTCCTCATCTCGGTTCTAAATGGCATATCCCATATCCTGAGACTGTGACCCCTGGTTCTGGACTCCCCAGCCATCGGGAACATCCTCCCTGCATCGAGTCTGTCTAGTCCTGTTAGAATTTTATATGTTTCGATGAGATCACCTCTCATTCTTCTAAACGTGAACTCTCCTGGGTGGCTTATTGGGAGCACAGAATGCTTTTTAGCAGGAAGTGGCTGAAGCAGAGACATGGTACCCTCTCATGTACTCCCTCTACCCCCCAGACCCCCCTTCCATTTCACCAGCCTCCTAAAAAAAAAACATCCTTCACCCCTCTGTCCTTGCGAACTACCACCCCATTTCCAACCTGCCTTTCCAAAGCCTCCCAAATCTATGCCCATCTTTCCCTCGCTGTTTGAATCTCTCCAATCAGGTTTCCGTCCCTGCCACAGCACTGAACCCAAAGCCACAAGTGACTTCTGTGGCTGTGACCTCTTTGACCTCGCCGCAGCCTTTGACGTAGTTGGCCACACCATCCTCCTCCCACCATCTCAGCGGGACCGCTCTGTCTTTGTTCCACTCTCACCTACACAATCGTACCCAGAACATCTCCAGCAATGGCTTCTCCTCCTCTCCCCGCACCGTTTTAATTTCTATGTAATAGTGACTACACTTTAAAAGTAATTTATCGAGTGTGAAGTGCTTTGGGATCCTGGAGAGGTGCGGCGGGCAGGGTGCTGTAGACACGGGGCGGAGTACTTCAAGTCTTCTTGCTCAAACGTCAGGACGCTACTTCCTTGCCTCTCCTCTCCCCACCCTAACCCTCTATGATCCAATGTTACGCCTCACGCAGAAACCCATCCGACAGCTCACCCAGGGTAATGGAGCTGAGATACACTGGGTGGATGAAGTGGGAGAGCAGAGCCCCCTGAAGGCCCAGCACGTTCCAGCGCAGGATCTTGTCGCTACAGGACATGGTGCGGAGACGCTCGCCGTGCTGAATCCCATCCCACGTCGGGACGATGTCGCTCGACTCCACGGGGATGGTACCTTCACCTGCAGACCAGACAATGAAGAATCCTTAAAATGTGCAACAAGTCTCATTCAAACTTAACGGAGGAGGAAAGACTAGAAGGTACCAGTCATTCAAAGTATTCCCGCAATGAAAAATACATCTATATCGAGTCAGAAGATTTGCACCCATCACGTCTGAAGGGTGTGGGAAAACCATCCTTCACACTTGCAAGGTCTCAATGGGGAAAAGAAAATCAAGATCAGTTCAAATATCTTCTTAAATAAAACGCAAATCTCACCTTTAATGCTGGCCAAATGATATTAGAAGGTTATGGAATGGTATTAGAATTAGTCAGAAGGTCGTGAGTTCAAGTCCCACTCCAGAGACCTGAGCACATAATCCAGGCTGACACACTCCCAGCGCCAGTACTGAGGGAGCGCTGCACTGACGGAGGTGCCGTCTTTCAAATGAGACTTTAAACAGCAAATGAGACTTTAAACAGCAAATGAGACTTTAAACAGCAAATGAGACTTTAAACAAGTCTGCCCTCTCAGGAGGGTATAAAAGATCCCACGGACACTATTTGGAAGAAGAGCAGGGGAGTTCTCCCCCGATGTCCTGGGCCGATATTTATCTCTCAACCAACATCAATAAAAACGGATCTGATCATTATTACATTGCTGTTTGTGGGATCTTGCTGTGCTGCCACGTTGCCTACATTGCAACAATGACTGCATTTTAAAAAAAAGTACTTCATTGGCTGTAAAGCGCTTTGGGACGTCCTGAGGTCTTGAAAGGCGCGATAGAAATGCAAGTTTTCTTTCTTTCTTTCTATAACCACTACACTACCGTACCCTGAATAACTACCGCATTAACCCCTGGCCAGAAAGAGCATCAACTGAGGTCAGGATCTGACCCGGCTGTGCTGCCCCTCTCCCCACAGCCGAATACCCTCCGACCTTCACTGCCTAGAGCAATGGCCACTTGGATGAGGTGCCAAAGGGCGACAGGCACCCACGGAACCCCGTACCCCAACAACAATCAGCGACGTCTGCACTGTCTCGTCTAACATTCCCAGGTCAGGTGCAGCACGGGCTTAGATACCGAGTAAAGGTCCTTTGCTCGAACCCAACCTACTTTACCCCAAATACTGAAAGTTGCTTCCAACTGCGACCTTCCAATTCTCACATCAGGCACCCTCACAGGATGGAGGGGAAACGTTCAACTTTCAGTTTGGTCTGGGTTAGAGATCAGCTTCTCTGAGGTCAATGCGGTTTTTTATAACTAATTGAGTGCCACAAGATCCCACCGACGCAGTACTGGATTGTTTCGGTGCGGGTGTATTAAGTCACATTTTATAAGCGTTTGCTGTGTGCGGTTTACTGCAGGCAGGCTGGGGACTCACCGTTCTCCACCTTGGTACGCAGCTTGCCCTGCTTCATGTTCTCAAACAGAGGGTGGTGTGATTCATCGCCTTCTTTCCTGGGAGGCTCGCTGCATGACTTATCGAACAGGGCTCCATCACCACACGGGGCGGTGCTGGGAAAGGGACAGCAGAAAGACACAGAATGAGGCTGGGAAGTCTCTCAGGATTCTCAGGATTTGTTTTCATTGAATCATCTGAATAAAATCCACAGTACCCGCGTGAAATTAAAACTGCTGCAGTATCCCTACACTGCTGGTTGGCGCAGTCTTATCTTCAAAGCTCGATTGCTATTTTCAGGAACAGGAGGTCGTGGGTTCAAGTCCCACTTCAGAGACTTGAGCACAAAATCTAGGTTGACGCTCCCAGCGCCAGTACTGAGGGAGTGCTGCACTGTTGGAGGTGCCGTCTTTCGGATGAGACGTTAGACCGAGGCCCCGTCTGCCTTCTCAGGTAAAAGATCCCAGGGCACTATTTCAAAGAGGAGGAGAGATCCCCCCCGTGTCTTTGCTGATATTTATCCCTCAACCAACATCACTAAAAACAGATGATCTGGTCGTTACCTCATTGCTGTTTGTGGGATCTTGCTGTGCGCAAATTGGCTGTCGTGTTTCCTACATTACATCAGAGATTACACTTCAAAAGTATTTAATTGGCTGTAAAGCGCTTTGAGATGTCCTGAGGTCATGAAAGGCGCAACAAAAATACAAGTTCTTTCTCTCTCATTTTAACACATGGCCCCCATGTATTTGAGCCCTTCACTACAGCAAACAACTCTCTCCTTTGCCTGTTGCGCCTGCCCCGAATACAGTGCAAGTACCCGCAGTACAACGTAAACGGTAAGGTGGGGGGGGTTTAACAGACCTGATGTAAAGGTGAAAAGTTATTCCTGGTTTTATCTGTAACCTGCTGTCCTGCGCTGGCATAAACAGGCTGTCGTCTGGAGATGCAGGGTTATACTTTAACAGCTCGCTGTACAGGAATCTGTGGAGGAAGCAGCAGCCTGATTAGAAGATAGAAATACAATTAAACTGCAAATACTTGCAAGGCACGGCAGATCCCCAACTGAAACCTTAACTGGATTTTCCCCTTCACACATGCTGATGGACCTGCTGTGTTATTTGTGTTTTTATTTCATTACTGAAGAATTTCCCTCTTCCCCCATCTTCACATTAAAAATCTGTGCGCACTTCCTATCAACTTTTTTCACTATAAATTCCTATTCCACTCTGCGGTGCCGTTCCCCCAATGGAAGGGCTGCAACGCCATCACCGCCAACCTGGCACGAGAACAATGCTACCCAGCACCAGGGCGGTGAGAGCAGGTATCCCTGGCAGGACAGTGACAAACAGTGCATGCTCATTTCTCAAAGCACAGGGAGTGGGTCAATATCTACAGGAGGGGATCCCCAGGGGTGTGTCAATATCTACAGGAGGGGATCCCCAGGGGTGTGTCAATATCTACAGGAGGGGATCCCCAGGGGTGTGTCAATATCGACAGGAGGGGATCCCCAGGGGTGTGTCAATATCGACAGGAGGGGATCCCCAGGGGTGTGTCAATATCTACAGGAGGGGATCCCCAGGGGTGTGTCAATATCTACAGGAGGGGATCCCCAGGGGTGTGTCAATATGATTGGGAGGTGGGGGGGGGGGGGGGGAGGGTGGTGAACCATTAACGCAAAGCTTTCTGAGCAGGAGTTGGAGTCGAAGATGTTGAAAGTAAGGCTGCACATCCTGGGTGCAGGATTGGTGAAAAATAATGATTTAAGAAAAAGAGAGTAATAAGGTGAAAGAAAACGCTAACCTGAACATTTACTCCTATTACAGGCTGCAGCTTTCACAAGGATTTAAAACAAATACCGAAGCCAGCTGCTAGATTGCTGGTCTGCTCATCTTCATTGAAGAATTTACTCTGTTGCTTTAATTTCTTTAATTAATCCTGTAACCAGTGGTGTACAACCTGTCCCTGTTTCAGTCCATCTCATTAAACCCCGCCAGTGAACGGTCCCTATAAAGCTGTCAGAAGCAGCCCCGTTGTGATGCTGCTCCTATCCGTGATGCAGACACAGTTTGCCAACATGGAACCATCTGCTCCAGGGAGACGCTCCCTCTCCCTCCCACCCCCTCCCCACACAAACTCCGCTACAGCTTCAGACTGCAAACCCATTATTAGTGCAAAATATAAATAATCCGTATACATTTCTTTAAGTTTCTGAATTTGATTTAGTTAGGGGGCCGCTGCACACAGTTACACGAGGAGACAGCGCACACTTTGAAAGCCTGTGAAGGAGAGTCAAGGTTAACCATGCCACAGATGGGATTTAACACTGCAGGATCCTGGTGGGAGAATTAAATAGGATCTGCAGGGATTTGGTGGGCAAGGTCGCTACTGAGCTGAGGCCAACTTGAATTACTTGTTGCGGAGGGGAGTGAGAAAGAGGAAGAAAAAATACCCTCAGTCTCCAGGCAGCTTAATGCAACACATCATGAAGAAGCCTAGAATCCGGTTGCTCAGCAAGGAACGCCCTCTCTCCTCCCAGCGTACTTTGTTGAAATCAGGATTTGTCATGACGTGGCTTACTCTAACATCATTTTCCAGCACCTCCCAAACCCGCGACCTACACCACCTAGAAGGACAAGGGCAGCAGGTGCATGGCAACACCATCACCCTCCAAGTCACACACACCATCCCGACTTGGACGTATATTGGCTGTTCCTTCATTGTCGCTGGATCAAAATCCTGGAACTCCCGACCTAACAGCATCGTGTGAGAACCTTCACCACATGGACTGCAGCGGTTGAAGAAGGCAGCTCACCATCAATTCCTCAAGGGGAAACTAGGGATCGGCAATAAATGCCGGCCTTGCCAGCGATGCCCACATTCGGAGAATGAATTATGCAAAAAGGTGGAGCTCCTCAAACTCCCTCAGGTCTTCCCTTCCTCCTACAATCAGGAAGGGAGAATTGCAGCTCCAGTTTAGTCAGGTCCCAGTACAACAGTGGGCAACACACCATCTCGGCCACACAAAGCTTTCAGGAGTTGACAGCATCCCCACCCAGAGCTCCAAACACTCTGTTCTCCTCCGACACATTCTTCCTCCTCCTGCATTGAAATTAAGTCTCGTTGCATCGTCTCCTCCTCCAAATCATTCTTTCCCAGGGCCTCAAGACTGTGGATCTGCTCCTTTCCTCCCGTCTTCTCTTAAATCCACAAACTTTTAAACCTAAGCGTGGCGTCACCTGATCACTAGTTCCTAATTCATCTCATCTTCTCTCCTCACCTTTCTCTTGGTGTCCCTGGGCTTCAGCCCTTTAAATCGACAAACAAACTTTGACCAACAAGGAAGTTGAAGGAACAAGGAAGGGAAGTGAGTGCTTACTGGGATGGGGTGAACGTGACCTTTGTAAGCACACTCCACCAGCTGCGTCTGTGCGGTGAGGGGAAGCTCCAGGTCACTTTGCTGGGTGGAACCACCACAAGGTACAGCACTTGTGTTCAATACAAACTATCCGTGCTGCATTCCTCTCCTCTCCTGAAGGTGTGGACTCTTGCCAAGGTACGATCCCACAGGTGTTGGCCGTTTCTCACCTCACCCAACTGGTCTTTCTTAATGTTTGAGACCAGACAATGAGTGACGTCAGGCTATTTACTGTTGAGGGTGGCAGAGTCAAGCCCGATCCTGTCCCCACCCAATGTTCTCACATGCATGCACTTTCCAACAAGAGTCACTGGATAGGCATCAGGAAGAACCCTGGCGTTCCCGCCCTTCTGCCAGAACAATTGTGGTTCCCCGGCTAACTCAGCACAGACCAGGAATCAAAATTGGGATCTTCCTGGTCTGTACAGTACAATACCACAACATGTAGCTCATTAACCCAGCGAGCCACATTAAACCTCTCACTCATTCTCCCTTCCCCCAGAAACGCTTTACCTTATGAAGCCTCTCCGTGAGATGATTTCAGCATGACAGTCGTTAACGGTCTCCCCTTTAAGACTCAGCTCTTCCCCTTTAACACATCGGTTACCTGTCAGGAAGCAAGAGGGCACACATCAGCATCGTTACAGGGAACCCCGCCATTTCGGACAGCAGGAACCAGGAGTGCCCACAAGGCCATGTTGACTGATCACCGAACTGGTAAAATTCTCCATGGACTTGTCTCCATTGGATGCACCATTTGTCTTCTGCTCGCGCCCTTGGGGCGCACTCCACTGGCATCAGCTGTGACCATGTTAAGCAGCCATCACCAGTGAACGTCAGAATTCAGCCTCCACTCGCTTATAAATAGTGAAAAATGGTTAAACCTTTTTTTTAAAAAATAAAAGTGAATTTTTCTTGTCCATTTCCCCCTCTTCTCCTGAAGGCGCTGACTCGTTCTGAGACAGTTACACTCAAGCGCACATCCTTCACGTCGTAACAGTGTGTCAGTCGGCCATTCGTCCGTGGAAGAGTACCCGATCCTGTTCACCACACACACATGCACTTTCCAGCAGGAGTCACTGACAGTGATCTGGGATTAGGAACCCTGGTTTGTTTTTTCCTATTCTTCCTTATTCGGGGGCACTGAGGGCTGAAGTGCCCCCCAAAACGTGCGCCTGGCTGGGATCAGCTAACTCGGTACAGACTAGGGACTCGGACCTGGGCCTCCTTATTAGCATTTTTGCCCAATTTTACGCCAATTGCATAAATTGGTTGAGTACTTCAATTGAAAAGACTCACCCACCCCTTTCTAGCTCTTGATCTCCTCACTGGAAGTGCTGCTTTCCATTCTATGTGCATAACCTAATAACTGGAGACTAATCACAGAGAGCTGGTCTTGGTAAATCCCCTCAGAGGCTGCTCCAGCAGAATCTCTTTGCAAATCAAAGCGCAGTTCAGAGGAAGCTTACAGAAAATAAAAGCTAAATTAAAAGCCTCAAGGAGTGGTCTTGTTTTCTGGTGATTCGCAATTCAATAAATCCCTGATGCTCAGGCACAGATGGTAATCTATTACTGAGCATGTCGGCACACATCCACTGAATGCAGTGTCCCAGCTGACACGGTCAGAGATTAAGATTGAGAAATAGTTAAATAAATCCATTTTACACGAAATAATTACTTGTTATTCTAGACTAGAATTATAGTATACTATATTCCCTTTTCTTAGATTATTTCTGTAGTGTAAAAACCCTAAAATTGAAAGACTGACAGTATATCTGTACAAGAGGCATTCTCGAAGGACAGGCTGATATTGTTTACATTTAGATTCGCTTCAGCGCTCTAAACTAGACTCAGTAGTGATGTTTTGGTAGCATGGCTCCTTTGACCTGAAAATCGATGTTTTAGGGTCACACTGACCCTAAAACATCGATTTTCTTTTTTTCTACAACTCCAGACGGTAAGATATCAGAATAGATATTGAGAGTGGGAGAAGGGCCATGGAGGTGGTGGTGTAATGGCCTTTTAGCTAAGCTTAAAAGCAACAACATTGTACTGTGCGGGGGAGGTGAAGAAGGGAGCTATCTGCAGGCTTGAACTCACCCGACTGTAACGTGCATATCTTCTGCGGCAAAACATCCTTTGCAATCTCTGTGTTTGCCGTGAGTGTACACCTAATATTTAACTTTTAATAAAACTCCCGCCACCTCATAGATGGTAACCGATTCATGGTTAGCCATGGCTGCTCCAACGTTTAAATCGCAATTCCCCACCCTTTTTCCATACCCTTCAATCTTCACAGCAGGTCTAACTGTGGTAACCACTGAGGCTTTCAGAAGCTGGCACCTTCTCATAAACTCAGAGGTTTTCACCTCAGCGTTGATGCCTGGGAGACACTGGTCAGCAGATTCCCACATACTCCTTTCAAATACAGTTACAGTCAAGTGCGAAAGGAGCAATCAATCAAAGCAGCACCGTTAATATACCGAGGCAGCAAGTTAGTTTTAAAAAAGGTCAGACAGCTCCCTATCTACCCGCTCAAAAAATATACAAATTTAGGCAGTTCTTAGTGGGCACGGATCCCTTACACAGAGCCAGTGGGAGTCTTCATCAGAAAGCAGAGAAGGCAACCGATACTTTCTGCCCTCACTGCTGCCACAGAGTATCTGGTGAGGGAAATGGAAAAGGAAAAAAGACACTACTGCAGCAGTGGGTGCACTTCTGAGTTGGAAACTGAGGGATATTACTGGAGCAGTGTAGAGGAAGCCTTACTCTGTATCTAACCCACGCTGTCCCTGCCCTGGGAGTGTTCGATAGGACAGTGTAGAGGGAGCTTTACTCTGTATCTAACCCATGCTGTCCCTGCCCTGGGAGTGTTCGATAGGACAATGTAGAGGGAGCTTTACTCTGTATCTAACCCATGCTGTACCTGCCCTGGGAGTGTTTGATGGGACAGTATAGAGGGAGCTTTACTCTGTATCTAACCCTGTACCTGCCCTGGGAGTGTTTGATGGGACAGTGTAGAGGGAGCTTTACTCTGTATCTAACCCGTGCTGTACCTGCCCTGGGAGTGTTTGATGGGACAGTGTAGAGGGAGCTTTACTCTGTATCTAACCCCGTGCTGTACCTGCCCTGGGAGTGTTTGATGGGACAGTGTAGAGGGAGCTTTACTCTGTATCTAACCCTGTACCTGCCCTGGGAGTGTTTGATGAGACAGTGTAGAGGAAACCTTGCTCTGTATCTAACCCGTGCTGTACCTGCTTTGAGAATGCTAAATGCTGATACTGGGTGCTTAAAATTGAAAGTAAGCCATTCTCCAGCACCATCATTCCATTTGTTCATACGCAGCATGTCAGTCAGCAGCGGGAAGAGAAAGACTGGTGGGTTTGGGTGGGACCCTTTATCATCCGACACAAAATGGGAACCATACTTTCTCTCAGAAGCTGGGCATTTCAGATTTCCATCATTCATGCTTTGATAAAAACAGAAAATCTCTGTCTGCCTGACAAGTTGCTGAGTTGCCAGCTGCATCAGCAATCTTCCGGAGGGGATTTAAAACAGGCAAACATCAAACATGCATATAAATACTGCACCAACCTCCAGGGTCCTTACTTATCAAACCCAGTATTCCACAAGCCTCCCTATTTGAAGTTGATTTGCTTCCAGGTCTCCATGTTTGAAGTCATAATTCCCAAAGGAATTGCATTAGATGCAGTGAATACACAGGATGGGTAGAGCTACAAGGGAGCGACACAGAGGTTTATAGCACAGAAGGTGGCCATTTAGCCCATCGTGTCTGTGCCGGCTCTTTCTAGAGCAATCTGAAACTGATCCCACTCTCTCCCCATAGCCCTGTATCTTCCTCTACTTCAAATATATAAAAGGTACGATGGTCTTTGCCTCAACCATTCCCTGTGGCAAAGCACTCCATTCTCCAACAACCCTGCTTAAAGAAACAACTTCTACCCTCTTTCCTCACTCTCAGTGGCAATTTTAAATTTATCACCCCTCACCGACTTCCCAAAAGGAGGAAATGGCCTTTCCTTACTTATTCCATCAATACCCGTCATAATTTTAAAAACCTCTATTAAATCTCCTTTTAGCCTTCTCTGCTAAAAGTGGAAATAATCCCAGTATTTCACGTCTCTCCTCAGAATGATAATTTCCCATCCCTGCCATCTTCCTGGTGAATCGACACTGTGCGCTTTCTATGGCTTTGACGTCCTTTCTACAGTGGGATGCCCAAAAATGCACACAGTGCTCTCGCCGTGGGCTAACCAATATTTGGGAGAAATCTATCATGACTTCTTTGCTCTTGTACTCAATGCTCCTATTTATAAAAAGATAGACATCTCAAAGGGGTGTCACATTTTCCTCCCCCTCTCCTGATGGTGTTGATTCCTTTTGGAGTACGGTTCTCGTTCTTCATACGAGGGCCCGGACAGTGAAGCGCAACGGACTATTCGACCCTGGGGAGCCTCAAGAGTCCGATCGTATCTTTACTTGATGTTCCCAGTAGGGAAATCGCTGGGATATGATCAGGAACGGCTGATTTTTCCTGTCCCCAGCACAGGGACACTGGAGTCAACTCCTGCACAGCAAGATCAGCCAACTTGACACTGCGCAGAGAGCAAACTTTCCTGGTTTGTATGACTTGAAGCCATATCGGGGACGGGGGACGGAGGGGAACTCCACAAGACATTGCGTTTATTCGCACAGCCTCACGTGAACGTACCTGTGCCCAGGCTAACTGTGGTCCCCAAGTCGTCGTCTCCCCTCTTCATGATGATGGCTGCCAGGATCTTCCGCCCCAGCAGGCTGTGCTGGATACGTGCGGTCAAAGTGTTGAAGCACTGGTGGCTGAGCATGGCGATCTGGTCGTGCATCGTACCCCCGGACACGGGCAGCTGAAAACCGAGAGAGAACTACATCACACAATGGAGTGGGGAGGCAAAACCTCAACAAACGCCACCCCCACCCCCCATACCCATACCCACGACCCGTGCTGAACCTCAGCATGCTCTTAAAGCAGCATATCCTTCACAGGCGATTTAACTTCAGTTAAGCGTTCAGCAAACATGGAGCCCGGCTCATTGTAGCGGCACATGATATGGCTTCCACTTACACAACCCGTCTACTACACATGGTGCTTTTGGTTGCCATGGCAGCAGAAAATGCAAACTCTGCTTTTCAAAAAAAAAATCCCCTCAACAGTCAAACGTCATTTCAGATATTGTGGGATTTGAAACCTCCCTTCCACATTTTTCACAGCTGAAAGTGCTGACTCAAGCCATTTTGGGGATGTGGGCGTCGCTGGCAAGGCCGGCATTTATTGCCCATCCCCTAGTTGCCCCTTGAGAAGGTGGTGGTGAGCCGCCTTCTTGAACCACTGCAGCCCACGTAGCGAAGGTGCTCCCACAGTGCTGCTAGGCAGGGATTCTGACCCAGTGACAATGAAGGAGCAGCCGACATGTGCCCAAGTCGGGATGGTGTGGAGGGCAACTTGGAAGTGGTGGCGATCCCATGCACCTGCTGCCCTTGTCGTTCTAGGTGGTGGAGGCCGCGGGTTTGGGAGGTGCACAGGGACTGTCCAGTCTCGACTTCATCCAAGTGTTTTGTTGGTCAGGTGCGAGGCTACAGTGAGCACTGGCAGGCTATTCAACTGTGGGGCACATCACAGCGGAACTGATCCTATCCTCGGGCAAAGTCTACACACGCACACTCGGACAGGGATTGACGGATCGGATCAGGAGTGGGAACACTGTCTGGTATATCCCCGCCATGGCCCCGAGGATAAAACTATTGAGTCCCCAGCTACACGGACTGCCGCGAGTTACAAGACCTCGCCCAACAAATTCTTTTTTTGCGGTACCCACCTCAGAGCAGAAGTCTCCGGTCCGCGCCGCCTTCTCGCCCTCGCCAATGAGGACGCGCAGTGCGGCATCTGCCGCCTCCTGCTTCGCCTGCTTCTTGCTGCTCGAGCTCACCGGAGGGAACCAGCGGCCTCCGACCTTCGCCTGGTACGTAAACCTGCGGCACGGTGAAATAAAAGAGACAAATTGCAGATATTTCTCAGGTCACTAGGGGGAGGTGCAAAAATCAAACAGCAATGCACAATATGATCTACTTCTCATCTAACCTGAAGGCACTGAACTGCGCTCAAGTACGGTTCCACAGGCATCTGGTGCCAACTGGTACCTCACTCAAATGCCTATTGATGTGTGAGGCTAATGAGGGTCAATGAGCTAATCGACTGCAGAGGGCGTCGCACACCCAATCAAGAACTGAGAGGTTATAACTATCAGGAAAGACGGAACAGGCTGCTGCTCTTTTCACTAGAAAATAGAAGGCTGAAGGGGAGACCTGATAGAGGTCTTTAAAATTACGAAGGGGTTCGATAGGGTAGATGTAGTTTCCACACGTGGGGGAGTCCAAAACTAGGGGCCATAAATATGATCATCACTAATAAATCCAATAAGGAACTCAGGAGAAATTTCTTTACCCAGAGAGTGGTGAGAATGTGGAACTCGCTACCACATGGAGTGGTTGAGGCGAATAGCATGGATGCATTTAAGGGGAAGGTAGATATGTACATGAGGGAGAAAGGAACAGGAGGATATCCTGATAGGGTTAGATGAAGAGGGTTGGGAGGAGACTCGTGTGGAGCATAGAACACCAGCACGGTTGGGCCGAATGGCCTGTTATAAATTCAATGCAACATGTGCTCACTTCTTATCAATATTCACATACTTTCTAGCAGGGGTCCCTGGATAATGATCAGGAGGGGGAGCCCTTGCTGATTTTTCTCCTCTGTAATCTGAGGGGAGGCAGGGGGGGTGGGGGGGGGCATGATTGCTGCAGCCCCTGCTGAGATCAGCAGAGACACAGATCACAGAGTTGCTGGAGCACGAAATGTTTTGTCACAGGGTGTGGCTGAAGCAGAGACCACTGCACCCCTTTAGTGAAAAGTGAGTAACTATTCAAAGCAGAGGAAGGTGTACAGAGGGCAGTGGGATTAGTTTTAGATTGCTCTAGCACAGAGCCGGCACTGACACGATAGGCAGAGTGGCCTCCTCCTGTGCCATAAACCCCTATGGTTCGAAGCGGAACTGCTTATAACAGGGAAGAGGAACAGGGAGAGGAACAGAGGAGGTGGCTGCAAAAACCGTTAACCCTTTTATTCCCTCTCGAACGCTAAAACTGAGTGGAGAGTTCAGACACAAGAGTAAAAACAGGAACCCATGCTCAGTTGAACGGCAGCTTTAACGAGCAACTGATAATCAGAACATTTCCCCCCCGCATTTCACCGTCTTTTCTGTACCGCAGCGTTGATCTATTCACGGCAATAGTACCAAAACTGGCTGGTTTCCAGCCACACCGGGCGACGCACCGTGCCGAGCGAACAGTTGGGTCACAAGGCTTATTATGCAGCAACACACCATCGGGCTAACAAGCCACTAGGCCTCAGCGTTGCGCGATGCTCTTAATTTATCACCTCAAATTGCTCCCCTCACCAGTGAGCAGACCTGCTAGTATTTCACTTCGGGTGTTATGCAGCTCAAGATGCTCTCTCCACACACAACCCAAATTTGGAAACACAGAATCTATAATTGTACAGGGTGATTTTGAGAGTTTATAAATACAGAAATTTCACAGGCTCACAATCACTTCATTGAAACCTCAGTGGGAATGTAACAGGTGCAGGCCTTGGAGAGGGTACAGAGGAAATTTACGAGAACGGTACCAGGGATGAGAGACTTCAGTTATGTGGCGAGACTGGAGAAACTGGGGTTGTTCTCCCTAGAGCAGAGCAGGTGAAGGGCGATTTAAGAGATGTGTTCAAATTTATGAGGGGTTTTGATAGAGTAAATACGGAGAAACTGTTCCTTCTGATGGGAGGGTCGGTAACCAGAGGACACAGATTTAAGATAATTGACAAAAGAACCAGAGGGGAGATGAGGAAATTTTTTTTTTTATATGCGAGTTATGATGATCTGGAATGCACTGCCTTGAAAGCAGATTCAATAGTAACTTTCAAAAGGGAATTAGATAATTACGTGAAGGGGAGAGAAGGGTAGGAAACAGGAGACGGGGAGAGAATAACTTGATAGTGGGAGTCTTTTTTGAAAATGGAAAGGGCAACCCATGGGGGAGAAGGGAGGGAGAGAGAGGAATCAGTCAGGTTTCCTGGTACCGATTATTATCCAGCCCACGCTCAACACTTGCGATTCTACTTGTAAACCTCATGATCTGTGGATTTTATTTTTAAAAAACGCTCACAAATTTAAATCATCGAGTGGCAATGTGATCTGATGGCCCTTACTGGAAAGTACGGGTCGTGATCAGCTGCTCGAACCCCAGCGAACAAATATCCTGTTGACAGGGATTGTCGCACGGGCGAGGCAACCGAGGAAGTACACATCAGTCAGCACCTTCAGGAAAAGAGGGAAGAGAATCAGAGAGCAAAAAAAAAAGACATGGAAGCAATGGAGGAATCGCACAGAAAATGAGGGGGAGGAAGGGAGAGACGGAAAACAGAACCAACCCTGGACTGGATGTGGCAAAGAGACAGTGGGTGAGGAGGGGAAGGAGAGAAAACACCAACCTGGGGTCATGCGGCGGTCCCGACTGATCTATCATCTTGAGCTCCGCCGCGAATCCCTTCGAGCGTGCGTATTCCAAGAGGCCACCGATGGGGTTCTTGTTCAGGTAGGCGATCAGCTCTCCCAAGCCAGCTGCCTGGGCAGCTTCCAAATCCATCGGCGTCAGGGATGGAATGGAGGTTTGACCAACAGAATTCTCCATGTTAGTGTCTGAGGACTGGCAGAGAAGGAGATAATAGTCATGAGCGAGAACTAATCAGAAAGTACAAGGGGTGAGGGGAGAAGCCTAAAAAAAAACCAAGTAGGTGGAATAACACTTCTGATGGTACGTGGCTTGGAAATTGCACAAAAAGCATGATTTCGGCCGGGCTTTTCTCTCCCAACAGTGCCGTGGGATCTTTAACGTCCACCTGAACAGTTAGACGGGACCCCGGTTTAACTGGAGTATTGGCCTAGATTATGAGTTCAAGTCCTGGAGGGCAGCTCGACCTCGAAAGCTTTCTCAGAGGCGAAAGTACTACCGACGGAAACAAGCTGACACGCTTATGATTGTACGATGTACAGAAGGAAATATTCCTGCCCAATTGCAGAGCTCAGTGGAACAACTGGGCAGCGGATCATCTGCCTTCTCGGAAAAGGATTATTGCAGAGCGCGAAGGGAAGGCTGATGTGGGTGAAGTTCTGCTCTCGGTGGTACAGCATGAAGTGGTGCAGTAATCATCTTGGGCGGTGGAGGAGGAGATGGTGGGGAGGAGAGAGACGCAGAAAACAATATGAAGACTGATGGAAAAAGCTGAAAATACATAGGTCAGTCAGCACCTGAGAAGAGAACAAACAGATGAGCTGCCTGTGTGGACCCTTCAGCAGGTCTGATGACAGCATTCACCTGTGGCGTTAACTTCTCTTTTCTCTCTACAGATGCTGACGGGCCTGCTGTGTAGTTCCAGCATTTTCTGTTTTCTTTGCTTTTCACGTGAACAATATGGGATGTGTCTGCGGAGGTGGTTCGATGTCGCAGAGGTACAGTTGACACCACCACCCCCTCGTCCCTCCCTCCCTCCATTCCCTCACCAACCACCCAGCCCCCGCCCCCTACCTCGTCTCCAATAACCATTAGAATAGTCGACACTGCCGCAACACGTGGGTCCACAGCTTACCTTGGATGGAAAGTGAGGAGAATTTCCTAGGAGGATGAGGACGGCCGCCTTTGCTGCAAACATCTTGGCCAGCTTCTTGCTGTTTGCCGTAGCGGATGGGAAGGTCTCGTGCCCCAACTTAACCATGATGGTGAACCTACAGGGCAGGATATTTAAAAAAAAAAATCACTGCACGCAGCAGGTATAAAGCAGAATGCGATAAAACTGGCCAAGCAATACAGCTAAAACAAGATAAACTGGAAATGCGTGGTTTATTTTTAATGTATTACAATAAACACCAGAGCACCCTTAATCCAAGGGGACCCAAACATTCCATCCTGAATTAGCATAATAAATGAATCAACTCTACTTGAAGATTAGAAGTCGTCCTTCAGCCCTGCAAAATTTTACATCCCGTCACAGCTCACCAAGTGTGTGTCAGGAGTTATGTTTACTGGTTTGTTAACTGGTATGCGATTTATAACTGGTGTGACGTCAATTCATCAGCCAGCTCCTCTGTAAACTGAAAGTTGGCTCTTACTATCTGAGTTAGAAGGTTGTGGGTTCAAGTCTCGCTCCAGAGGCTCGAGCACAAAATCTAGGTCGACACTCCCAGCGCCAGTACTAAGGGAGTGCTACGCTGTTGGAGATGCCGTCCTTCAGATGAGATGTTAAACCGAGGCCCCATCTGCCCCCTCAGGCGGATGTAAAAGATCCCACGGCCACTATTTCGAAGATGATCAGGGGAGTTCTCCCCGTCACCCTGGTCAATATTTATCCCTCAACCAACATCACTAAAAAGACAGATGATCTGGTCATTATCACATTGCTGTTTGTAGGATCTTGCTGTGCGCAACTTGGCTGCCGTGTTTCCTACATTACAACAGTGACTACACTTCAGAAGTACTTAATTAGCTGTAAAGTGCTTTGGGAAGCCCTGAGGTTGTGAAAGGTGCGATATGAATGAAAGTTCTTCTTCTATAAAGGAATTAAAAGATGAAATACACAAGAATCTGTCTGTCTTCAGTTTCTTTTCCCCCCAGTGGCTGATGTACAGTCAGATGCACTGACCTCTGTAAGCAGGTGGCTTGTGCACTGCAAGGAGCTGCATCATGTTAACAGCTTGCCTGAAGGAGCTGAGAGAACAGCAGGCTCCAAGTAGTCATTATAGTTTGTGTGTACTATAAATTGTTACTTGTGCTGTATAGTATCTGCTTATGTCTTTGCTTCTGTAACTCATCTCATGGTAAATAAACCTACTCTAGTTTTAACAAGCACCAAGTGGGACTAGAGTTTGATATTGTCTGCCTTCTGGTTTGACAGGAGATGTAAGGGAATCCCATGTAATTCCAGTGTGCAGTATTATCACTGAATAGGTATAACTGCTAGCCTCTGAATTAGAATACCCAAGAGAGAGAAACCTTGAATGATCATCACATGATTCTAACATCTGGTTCCCCAACCAAAATTCAACCAGAAAACCAAGGTGGCCACCTTGTCTGAAACTTCAAGTGATTACACTAACAGACCATGATTTTTCTCCTTCTTTCCAATTTCTTCTCCTGAAGATACTACCTCATACTGGAATAAGGCGCCATGGGTATTTCAACCATACGGCTATCAGCAGGAAAATGTTACAGTGGTGCAGCAGAGTATGGTCTTCTGAGGCACTTTGTTAAACATGACTCTGTATCTAACCCGTGCTTTACCTGCCCTGGGAGTGTTTGATGGGACAGTGTGGAGGGAGCTTTACTCTGTATCTAACCCGTGCTGTACCTGCCCTGGGAGTGTTTGATGGGACAGTGTAGAGGGAGCTTTACTCTGCATGCTTAACTCATGCTGTACTTGCTCTGCATTCAGAGCTTCTGTAGCTGAATCCAACACACCTGGGGTCATGGGGAGGACCACTCTGTGACACGAGCTGGAATTCACAGGCATTGCCCGACTTCTGTGCGTACTCCATTAACATGCAGACTGGGTTTTTCCCTGCAGGCAGCGTGGGTGGAGACACAGTGCATGGCTCAGTCTTCACATCAACCGGAGCAGCTGCACTCTGGGTGGGGGAAAAAAAAAATCAAACATTTTCAAATCAAAGTTTCATACATTTCAGAGAAAAACAATTGCCATATGGGACTATAATTAATCATTTAAGGTTTAATCAAATACTGTAGATCCCTATTAACCTGGGTCATTTTTTTAAGACAGATATGTAAATTCCTTTAGCGTAGAACTAGTCATAATACAGCACGAAGGCCAGGAGAGTTTTTTTTTATTCGTTCACGGGATGTGGGCGTCGCTGGCAAGGCCGGCATTTATTGCCCATCCCTAATTGCCCTTGAGAAAGTGGTGGTGAGCCGCCTTCTTGAACCGCTGCAGTCCGTGTGGTGACGGTTCTCCCACAGTGCTGTTAGGAAGGGAGTTCCAGGATTTTGACCCAGCGACAATGAAGGAACGGCGATATATTTCCAAGTCGGGATGGTGTGTGACTTGGAGGGGAACGTGCAGGTGGTGTTGTTCTCATGCGCCTGCTGCCCTTGTCCTTCGAGGTGGTAGAGGTCGCGGGTTTGGGAGGTGCTGTCGAAGAAGCCTTGGCGAGTTGCTGCAGTGCATCCTGTGGATGGTGCACACTGCAGCCACAGTGCGCCGGTGGTGAAGGGAGTGAATGTTTAGGGTGGTGGATGGGGTGCCAATCAAGCGGGCTGCTTTATCTTGGATGGTGTCGAGCTTCTTGAGTGTTGTTGGAGCTGCACTCATCCAGGCAAGTGGAGAGTATTCCATCACACTCCTGACTTGTGCCTTGTAGATGGTGGAAAGGCTTTGGGGAGTCAGGAGGTGAGTCACTCGCCGCAGAATACCCAGCCTCTGACCTGCTCTCGTAGCCACAGTATTTATATGGCTGGTCCAGTTAAGTTTCTGGTCAATGGTGACCCCCAGGATGTTGATGGTGGGGGATTCGGCGATGGTAATGCCGTTGAATGTCAAGGGGAGGTGGTTAGACTCTCTCTTGTTGGAGATGGTCATTGCCTGGCACTTATCTGGCGCGAATGTTACTTGCCACTTATCAGCCCAAGCCTGGATGTTGTCCAGGTCTTGTTGCATGCGGGCTCGGACTGCTTCATTATCTGAGGGGTTGCGAATGGAACTGAACACTGTGCAGTCATCAGCAAACATCCCCATTTCTGACCTTATGATGGAGGGAAGGTCATTGATGAAGCAGCTGAAGATGGTTGGGCCTAGGACACTGCCCTGAGGAACTCCTGCAGCAATGCCCTGGGGCTGAGATGCTTGGCCTCCAACAACCACTACCATCTTCCTTTGTGCTAGGTATGACTCCAGCCACTGGAGAGTTTTCCCCCTGATTCCCATTGACTTCAATTTTACAAAGTATGTCCCCTTCGCCCTCAGTCGAGTTGGTGCTTCCTGCATTGTCTGTCCAGCAGTGGGATGTTTACTAGAGGCTGATTCAGAAACACTGGCTGTGACACAAAGAGTGGGAAAAACCTCACTTAATGAGACAAAAGGCAATTCAGCAAGAGGACGCCAGATCATCATCCCTGGGATGGGGTGACGAAGCAGCCTACATGCCCCATACCATCCCCGGGTAACCCAGTAGGGCAGCAGCTCAGGCCTCTGCCAATATTCCGATGAAGCCAGGCGCTGGAAGGTACTCAAGAGAAGCCTGGGGTTGGCTTGTCTGTCCGAGTGGCCACTCTTGCCCACTAAGGAGTGTTTAAAATTATGAAAGGTAGAAGCAGTAATTGAGGGGTCAAGAATGGAGAGCCATTGATACGATTGAGAGATTTTGAACAGAGGACAGAAGAAACTTCTTTACACTGAGGATGTGGAATTCACTTCCAGGGTTAGTGGTTGAGGGAGAAGCTATGTCAACATTCAAAATTAGATTGGATGAAGGAAAAAGGGGTTGAAGGGATATGGGAACAGGGTGGGTAAATATGATTAGAACTATTTGCTTAGGTGGTGGGTAAACACCGACAAGGACCAGTTGGGCCGAATGGCCTGTTTCCATGCTGTAACTTGTGTATTTCTACCTGGCCTCCCACATGACAACATGTCAGAGAACAGAAGCTCAGCACATGGCTGGGAAATGGTGGGCACCAAGCCCCCTCCTACTGCACCACCACCCACCGTTTCATTCTTTCAAATGACTTTAAACAACCAGACCTTACGGAGAAGATTTGATCTCTCACCAGTGATAAGTTCAGCACATGAAAGAAATGCCCCAGGATACACAAGTTACAATTATGCAGTCACAACGAGCATCCAAATACTTACCTTTTATGTAGGCAATGAATTATTCAATAGTTCTCACCTCTGTATTAGTGTTTAAAATATTTCTGAACCTTTTATCTTTGGTGGAGTTGTGGTCCACATTTTTTAAAAAACTTGGAAAATATATGAGGAAATATTAATTATTAAAATATTAATTTTAAGCAAACGGGGCCCCAAATCTTTCCTCGGATTGTCAGTTGGGCTGGGGCAACTCCCTCAAGCTCAACCTGATGACAATTCAGTGAACCCTGCTAGAAAGTGAGAGAGAGAGAAAAGGTGGGATAAGGGCAGCATCTGGCTCACCTGTGATCCCCCCACGGTTGAGTAACCTGCCCCCGGCGGCTCACACGTTAGAACTGTTTCACTGAGGTAAGGTACCATAGGGCACCCGGTGTTCGTGGAACCATACTCAGAGCATGGTAAAGTGCCTCTGGCTAGGGACAGAGGCGGAAAAGGGAAAAGAAGGGCCTTAAGTTACGTGGATAGATTGGAGAAGCTGGGGTTGTTCTCCTTGGAACAGAGAGGGTTGAGAGGAGATTTGATAGAGGTATTTAAAATCATGAGTGGTCTAGACAGAGTAGATAGAGAGAAACTGTTCCCACTGGCGGAAGGGTCAAGAAACAGGGGACATAGATTTAAGGTAAAAGAACCAAAGGTGACAAGAGGAAAAACTTTTTTATGCAGCGAGTGGTTAGGATCTGGAATGGACGGCCAGGTTGGGTGGTGGAGGTAGATTCAATCGTGGCTTTCAAAAAGGGAACTGGATAAGTAGTTGAAAGTAAAAAATTTGCAGGGCTACGGGGGATAGGGTGAGGCAGCGGGACTAGCTGGATTGCTCTTGCATAGAGCTGGCGCGGACTCAATGGGTCTCCTTCCGTGCTGTAACCTTTCTATGATTCTATGAATCTGTTTCCACTGGCTATAGGGAAAGAGCAGGGGGGAGCGGGACTAATTGGATAGCTCTTTCAAAGAGCTGGCACAGGCACGATGGGCCGAATGGCCTCCTTCTGTGCTGTATGATTTTAAGTGTTCAAAAGTTAATGGTAACATTGCATTGTGTGGAATAAGAGGACATTCCTGAAAGACTCTTTTTCCTGGGGCATTGTTTTGAGATGTCACAGAACCACCTGCACTGGATTTAAAAACAGTAATTCCACAAATTAGTCAAGGGCGGGGGTTGCTGTTAGAAGCACCTCGGGGAACAGCTGAAATTAGCCACAAGCATTTCTTTGCTGGTGCAGGCAGGCAGAATTCTGGAGACTAACTCACTGCAGCAACTGTCAGGAGGCTGTTCCATATTAATGCAACCTTTCTAAAATCAGCAACAGCTATCCCCAAGTCCAGGTGCTATACCAACCTCCATTGCAACTGGAGGCTCAGGATGCGGAGAGGAAGGAGGAATCTCGATGTCTTCTCCCAGCATCTCCTTCAGCAGCACCTTCAGAGCATTGGTTGCTGCGTCCTTCTTGGCTGTTTTCTTGCTGTTGGCTTCAGCCGGAGGGAATCTCCTGCCGCCTATAGCGGCTTGCATCCTGAACCTTTATTAACGAGGGGAAAGAGGAGATGGTCAGTGAAAGAAAAAGATTTGTATTTATATAGCGCCTTTCACAACCTCAGAACCTCCCAAAGTGCTTTATAGCCAATGAAATAACCTTGAAGTGTACTGTAATAGTGAGATACATTGGTCCGGCCCTCAGGTCATGCACTGTACCCTTTCCTAAGAGAACCCACAATCTTTCATATAGCTGGAGGGTCTACCGTACTGTAATTGGTATTGAGATGTAGATTTTCATCGCTCCACCACTGGCAGGCGGGCCCTCAGTTGCCTGGGCCCTAAGCTCTGGAATTCCCCCCCCAAACCTCTCCGCCCCTCTTTCTCCTCCTTTAAGATGCTCCTTGAAACACACCTCTGCCCTAATATCTCCTTATGTGGCTGGGTGTCAAGTTTTGTCAGATTAATGCTCCTGTGAAGCACCTTGGGATGTTTTTACTATGTTAAAGACGCTGTATAAATGCAAGTTGTTGTTGTAGTAATAGCAGTAGTAACAAAGGCTCCTCTCCAACCACACATTGTTGTGTTCACCAATTCAGGGAACCCCAAGAAACTGCAAATGCTGGAAATTCAAGACAACAAAAAATGCTGGAAATGCAGAGCAGGTCCATCAACGTTTGAACAGTGAGGGTGGGGGGGTCCCTGTAGGTTCTAGTATTTTTACACAGCTTCTCAAGACTGTTTACAGAAGGGTAGAGGGTACAAGGCAGCTGATTTACCGAGTTTTATTTCGGTCTGATGCCTTGGTTAACACCGAATCCTGGTTTCTGAACCTGAACCCACAGAGGGTATAGGGCAAGCGAACGGAGACCACCGAGCGACCTGGGACCTCGGTGGTTCTGATCTGCCCCGAGATCCCAACCCAGTCACTGTGATTGCGACCGCCATCAGACCTGTGCCAGAAGTCAATCTCAGTGCCCTGCTTCACCTTACGCACCCTTCAATAGCTCCTTCAGCCAAAATATCATCCATCGCTCTTTTGAAATTCATCATATCCTCCAGTTCGGCCATTTCATCTAACCAGATATTTCATCTGTATCACTGCAATTTTAAAAAACTTTTATTCCAGTGCATCACAAAGGTCCTGGATGCGGAAGTGGCCACATTGCACTTCAACGAAGGATACCAAGATAGCAGCACTCAGCTAAGTACCTCCTCCACCAAGGAGATCATAAGCAGAGGCAGAAAGTGCTGACAACCCTGTGCTGTTGTGTATCCTAGCATTAGACAGGCACTGCCCTGAGTACAGGCCTCTGGGGAAGTGAGAAGGAAAATGAAACCTATTAATGCAAGAAACTGCAATTAATATAATATTGTTGGGACAGGCCAATGCTAAAGGGTAGACTGCAACGTCAAATTTTTTATTCCTCATGTCAAGCTTGCTTGTTTAACTCTAGAGTCCAGCACCTAGACTGGAACGCTGCAACATGTACACCCATCCAAACTTTCAACCACTTTTGATAAATAAATAAACAGGCCTCAATCTCTCTCGCTGGGCTTGTGCCAGATGTCGCAGTAACAAAGCATCGGTTCAGTGGCACTGTCTGATCAAGCTGTGATCAATTTAACATCCCCTGCATTGGCTCAATTTGGAAAGGCAGGGCTCTGTCACTCTTAAGGTTGCAGCAGGTCATTAAAAAGAGGGAATCTGTGCATTAGATGCTATTTAAAAAAAAAAATTGCATTCATTTTTGTTTTGTTCATCAATTTTGATACATGGCAAGACCTGAAAACGTCAACAGGAGAGTTAATTCAGCGCTCACCCTGATAGCGTGAGCGCTGAATTAACATTTACAGTTAAAACTGAATCATTCCTGAGTTTGTGTGCCTCTGTACTAATAATTTAGGTCCCTAATAAGTCAGCCTCGGGTACCCCAATCTCATCAGCGCCACCCATTTAATTTAAATTAGTGACAGAAATGGATGGGATGAAAAGGATGTTTGTAAATCTTGAAAGTGGGGGTTCAAAGAGGTGTTCTCGTGGCCGGAGGCCTCCTGTATGTGGACAACATTGCCCAAAAAAATGAATGCCACTCAGCATTCTAAAGCCCTACTTAGAGGTAAACCCCAAAGGGAATATCTTCTGTTTGCCGCCGAGACTCCCCGGGGGCGAGGCAGACAACTGTCCCGACTGTTCACGTGCTGGGTGGTTTTTAAGTATCCGGCCTGAAATTTACAAGAGATTTGCCTCAGGCAAGTTTCTCAGAGCCCAATTCAGACCTGCATCCGGAGCAACAGGTAGTCTGTTGCTTGGTACCGAGGATTCCCATTCAAAAAAATAAGCTTCCAGTAAGTTAAGTGCAACATGCATTGCGATGCAGGGCCGTACAGATGAGGAAGACCCCAAACTTCTCCCCACTTTGAGAGACCAGATGTTACATGAGAACAAGCAGGTTGTTCGATATATCAATCAACCTGGATACAAAGGGTTGCTCCTCACCGCCAAAAAAAAAACCTGGATTAAGCACAAGAGTGCCCTTAGATGCAGAGAAAATCTCTTTCTACTTTGCTACCACCTCAGAACAGCACACCCTACCAGTGGCACTTCCATTTTCAATACTGCGCATTCTTGTAGTTCTGAGTAATAATGACAATTTAGTGCTAATTTATATCAAATTACAAGCAATTCCATACTGTGCCCACGAGCACGAGAAACTGGGTTGCAGCACGTCCAACGTTCTTGTGATCTTTTTAGAAATCTGGATTTCTCTCCCCCCTCAAAAGGCTGTGGATTCTGGGGGGGGGTCTGTTGGAGCTTTCAAGACTGAGATGGATGGATCTTTTTGGTAAGGGTATCAAGGGATGTGGAGCCAAGGCAGGGTAAATGGAGGTGAGGTACAGATCAGCTGTGAACTAATTGGGGGGAGGGTGGTGGGAACAGGCTCGAGGGGCTGAATGGCTTACTCCTGTTTCCATGCTCCTTTTCACTTCTTTGCTGCTGGCATGACTCCTTTCCATCAGAAGATGCTAGAAGTACACAGATTTCAGAAGGAGGGAGTCCCTGCCAAACGGTGTCTCCATCAGATGCCGATGGATCTGCTGCATATTTTCTGCATATATATATTTTTTAAGTTCAGGTTTTCAGCATGCATGGGCAGGTGAGGTTAGGATCGGGCTTGAGTGCAAAGTCCCTCCCCCTCCACCACCATGGTCAAGTACTCTGCTGACACACTGGTTAGATACTCAGGTGAAAAATGGCTACCTGGGTGAGGTTTTCCTTTAACTCCCCCCCCCCCCACAATCAGTCTGGGGTGGATTCAAACCCATGCCAGAAGTGAAGAGGCAGTGTGCCAACTAACTACGCCACCCGAGTTCCTGACATTTTCTTTTTCTGGTCAATTCTCTCCAGAAGGCATCAACTACCTATTGGGGAACAGTCCCACGGGTGATCTAATTGAGGCGTTTATGATTAAAGAATCTGATAGGGTCGATAGAGAGAAACTATTTCCTCTGGTGGGAGAGTCCAGAACAAGGGGGCATAACCTTAAAATTAGAGCTGGGCTGTTCAGGGGTGATGTCAGGAAGCACTTTTTCCACACAAAGGGGAGTGGGAATCTGGAACACTCTCCCCCAAAAAGCTGCTGAGGCTGGGGGTCAATTGAACATTTTGAAACGGAGATGGATAGATTTTTGTTAGGCAAAGGTATTAAGGGTTATGGAAGCAAGGCAGGTAAATGGAGCCAAGCTACAGATCAGCCATTATCTAACTGAATGGCAGAACAGGTTCGATGGGCTGAATGGCCTACTCCTGTTCCTATGCTTACCTCACCCAAGTAGCCATTTCTGCTTGAGGCTCGATATGAAGTGCCAGTTGGCTATTTTACCATGGGCGGCATCACAGTCAAGTCTAATCTGGTGATCGCCCAATGTGCACACACATCGAGGGAATTAAACGGCAGCCGCCCTTCCCTCCTTTAACCTACTGCCGCCTCAGCTGCGATCCGCTGACAATACAGACTAGGAATCTCTTCTAGCCTGTATGGCTCAGCAACCTGACTGCCATTGGGTGGGGGATTGGGGGAGATAAAGATATTTTCAACAACTGAGTCAGCACACCTGATGGATTAAAAAAAAAGTTCCCTTACCGAGGGTCGTGGGATGGTCCTGTCTGGGTGAGGAGGATGAATTCACACTGCAAAGCCAAGCCCTGTGAATATTCCATGAGGCCGCTGACTGGATTCTTCGCTAAGCAGGCACGAAGCCTGTCTGTCGGCGAAAGAGCCGGTTGGTGATCGGCACCGGGCTTGCCGGCCAACACGCCCTGGGGCAAGCCAACAGTCTCCCCAGCCCCAGTCACACGATTGATGATGTTCAGGTCATCGGGGATATCGTCAGACGCCCACTGGCCATTTTCCGTGGTGGTATCGTAGTAGTTCGCTTCAGCATGATTAGCTCGATTGGTCTCTTTAACATCAAGCTGCAAAGGACCAGGAGGGAACTGGGACTTCAAATCATTTGCTTCCTCTTTAAGAGGAACTGCCTGGCCATTCCCAATACTCCCCTCTTCATTAATTTTGACCGCTTCAATATCTGCCTGTGAAACATCCCTTTCGCCTGGAACTGCCACTTCTAGTGCCTGGACGGCTCCAATTCTAGGCTCGCCCAATTCCTGCACCTTCCTCTTCCTTAGCAAAACTTCCTTCTTTCTGTCTGAAAGGGTCCAAATAGGTGGAAACGCGGACTCTTTGTAGAGATCACCTTGATTTTCCAATAAATGAAGGGAGGGATTGACTTGCCTGGCTGACTTCAGCCCTATATTTTTGGCTATCTCTAGGGCTGTGGCCTTATCCTTCTCCAGAAGGAAGAACAATATTTTGTTCTTTTGGCTCTCGCTGTCTCCCATGTCGGATTCGTCTGCCGAACTATCCTCGGAGCTGTCTTCGTCTTCGGACGCCTGCTCCTCTTCCTCTGACTGGAGCGGTAAAGCTTTGCCCTCAGGTGATGACCGTTGGCTTTCAGGGTTTGCAACTTGCTCACTAGATTCAGCTTGGGCTGCTAGGCACCACAAAGGGGGTGAAGTGTCCTCCTTGAGCACACGTTTGTCCGCTAGAAGCCTGTACAAGATGTGGTTGACTATTTTTTTCTGAACACCGAGTTGCTTGGCTATATTACGGGCAGGTAATCTTCCCTCTGGTTTAAGTTTTCCCAAAATGCAAACAATTTCCTCCCAATTGTTTGGGCCACTAATTGAGAGTCTCTGAAAACTTGAAAGCAGCTGATTTTGTTCCTTTTGACTCTTGGAGTTCTTGTTTCCGCTCTGGGCAGGGGCAGCCGGGGGCTGGGGATAACCGACTGGCTGCTGGCAGAAGTTGCCGTTCCAGTTCTTGGCCCTTTGCGGAGTGCTGTAACCCGCTTGACGGAAATCTCGCTGCTTGTGTTGGTGGGGAGCCTGGTTCCTGTTCAGCTGCTGGAGCACAAAGGCGGGTGCCTGTGCAATCTGGCCGGTGAGAAACCGGATCTGTTGATTTCTAAAATGATCAATTCCAGTTCCTTGACCCACGGAGTGGAAAGCCGGATGACTGTTGTTGTACTGATCGTGGGGGTGGTTGTAATGGTTATACTGATTAAAACTTTTCGCTTTACCTCTTCGTGCTCTTCTATCACCACCACCACCTCTGCTCATAGCTCTTAACTAAGAGCAGTTGGGCGTGCCTGTGTCAACACACTAATGGGCACGCAGGTGTGACTGGAATCGTAGTCCAATCGATCAGATCACGTGCACACACCTGAAAAAACCAGAAAATCATCGTTAAACACGCAGAATAGATTGACAACACCAAACAACTCCTCTGAGTCTATTGAGCAAATGCGCTGACTAGCGCGGCACTAAACATACAACCCAGAAGGCCCCAGGTTAGATTCCCAGTCTGTGCTGAGTTAGCTGATCTCATCTGGGAGGGCAGGACAAATATTTGGAAATGTTCTTTCCACCTATTTGTGAAGCTCCGGATGTTTCTTTATGTTAAATGCAAGTAGGTGGCCGGTGGGGAGAGGTTGGAGAGGGAGAAATCAGCCAGGGTTCTCGCTCCTGATGGCCATCCAATGACCCTTGCTGGAAAGTGAGCGCGAGGACAATGGAGTAAGGTCAGGATGGGCTGTGATGCCCGTCGACACTCGCTGGCTAGGGTGGCAATGAAGAATGGCCAGTTGGGCAGTGTACTGGAGGGCTGCTGGCACCAGTGAGACTGTACCGAAGCAAAGCTCAGCACTTTCTAGGAAGAAATCCTGTAAAAAGAAACCCCATTGAAAAGCAAGTATGTGCTGGAGCATAAACACAGAAATATATTCTGCAATCACAGCTTTTGAAGATACACTTGTGGAGAAAGTATACACTTGTCTCCATGAGAGTCTTGGAACCGTCAGTCAGCCGGGCTGCACATCACCATAGTTGTTGGTATAACTGCCCAGCTTGTACCTCCAAAATATGAAAAGGAGGACAGGAAAAGAGCTCAGACCCATCAAGATCACCCCATCCACATCTAGCATAACCATGCACACTATTTGCCCACCCCCTTAACCTGGGGCTAATTTTTGGAAATACTCCAGAAATTGCTCTCTGACCCCTAAGGCAGTCAAGCAAGGTTCCAGGAGACTATAGTAGCCGATTACTCCTCATCACCCCAGGAAACTAAGGACTTAGCTTCCATAACTGGAAGTGCCCCCGGCTGTGCGGGTTAATGGGTGTACTATGGATGCAAGTATGCTATGCAATACTCGCTAGCAGATTGCACTGATTAATTTGCACAGGCAGAGATTTCAAGAGTAACACAGCATGGAGGCAATTACCAGCTTATACCGGCAGGGTCCCTGATGGCAGCTTTACACATGGAATTACACAGAAATTACAACACGGAAACAGGCCGTTCGGTCCAGTATTCCTGCTACCACCAAATTCAGCATTGTGAACACGATAAACTCCACAGTTCCAATAGCATCCTGGGCCTGAATTTTACTGAGAGCTATGGATGGAGGCAGCACAAAACGCAGGCCTTCGTCTCACAACCTCCGAAGGACCAAACAAGGGTTTGGCTGCACTCAAAAGAAGCAAGCCCCGTGATTTGCACAGACCCTGCTCGTCCCCTGCACCATCAAAAACACTGAAGCATCTTTGACGTCAGCTCGAGTCACTGCGTACTGGCAAACTGAAGTCAGGTTTCAAGGACACACTGATGATCACAACAAACAGCAGCAGAAACACAGATAGATCTGCAAGCAGGAAATGTATCTATGACTATATGGAGACAGTTCCACAGCTCCAAAACCCTGGTTTTAAACATTGTTACAAAGGTCAAATTTATCCTGAGCGTGGTCAGGTACCATCAGCAATCTGCTCGAATGTCACCCAAAAAAACATGTTTTATGAAATTTTAATACACCACACACGTCTCAGATTTTTAAAAATATTAACTCCTGGAAACACTACCTGTTTACACCAGACAAAAATCTCCAAATGTTCGTCAAAAGGGTGTAATAAAGAATGGGAGCTCCTACAAAGATAATACATTGTGGGTTCATGTCCTTGTCTTTACCTGGCTTATTGGTACCAATATTCTAGCAGGGGAAAAACACAAGCCGATAATGTCGTGCAGTACTCGAACAATCAGCGACAAACCTGCAACCACCAGTAAGTCACCATACAACTTACACTCTTAGCATGCTTCAAAGTTCAGACAGATGTTTCAGCACTTTACAGAAACAAAAAATGAACACCAAGCAACCGAGAATAAAGCAGAGGCTTGGGCCAAAAGATTGGTTGGAGAAAAGTCTTTGGAAGTGGGAGACTGGAAGGTGGAGAGAGAAGGGAGTCTCAGATAGACTGATCACCAGGGGTGCGGCAAAGAGGACAGGTGACAAGGAGCAGAGCAATAGCAGAGGAGTGAAGAGTTGGGGGGGTGGGGGGGGGTGGGGCAGGGGGAACTAAGGCTGCAAGACTCATAACAATAATTTATATAGCGCTTTTAACGTAGCAAAATGTCCCAAGGCGCTTCACAGGAGCGTTAGCAAACAAAATTTGACACTGAGTCACACCAGGAGATATTAGGACAGGTGACCAAAAGCTCGGTCAAACAGGTAGGTTTTAAGGAGCGTCTTAAAAAGAGGAGAGGCGGAGAGGTTTAGGGAGGGAATTCCAAAGCTTAGGGCCTCGGCAGCTGAAGGCACGGCCGCCAATGGTGGAGCGATGGAAATCGGGGATGCGCAAGAGGCCAGAGATCTCGGAGGGTCGTAGGGCTGGAGGAGGTTACAGAGATAGGGAGGGGCGAGGCCATGGAGGGATTTACAAAACAAGGAAGAAAAATTTAAAATCAGGTAAGTGAGGCTACATTTGAAAGCAAGCACCAGGATTTTGAAAATGATTTGCAGAAGCACTAGAGTTTACAGCTCAAAATTTGGGAGCAAAGGCAGGAAAATGGAGTTGATATGCAGATCAGCCGTGATCTAATTGAATGGCAGGGAGTAAAGGTTTTTTTTAAAAACGGGAGACAAGGGCATCAAAAGGTAGGATAGGGTGCGGTGGAGCAGATCGTCAGCTGCAGAAATATCACGGTAAATTGAGGGACAGAGGCTGAACAGTTTGGAGTTTGAAAGTGCAGTTCTAAGTGACTTGGGGAGTGGGGGGGAATATTTTTGTTCTAGGGACAGATGCAGAAGGAAGTTGGGGTTGGGGAATGTGGGTGGTGAGGAGTACAAGGAAGTGGTCAGAGATGGCCTTGTCTGTGATCAAGCCCACGTGAGATCACAAGGTCCAGAGTGTGGCCTGTGAATATGGGTGGGAGAGTTTATATAGAGGGAGGGGTTTAGGGAGGGCAGTGAAATCAGAGGAGGGCAAGAAGAGTGGAGATGGAAGTTGAAATCACTGAGGACGAGTTATGGTTCAGTGCAGAGGTTGAGGTAGTGAAGGAGAGGGGAAATCGTGGTGAGTAACAGGGTAGGGGATTGCAGAGAACGAAGATTCCTGCAAGTATCTGTTACACAATTACATTTTAATTAAGAACATGCATTGAAAACCTGCTGCTTCAATTACTTGTCTTCAAACCCCCGAGAACTTAAACAATTAAAATTCTATAGCGGTATTATGAAAAGTAATGAAGGCATCGCATTCCCGATGCAGCCAGGATTCAACTGTCTTCAGGTCAGGCAACCTGGGAGCAGTAACGAAGGGAAAAATGGGGTCAAATGTCAGCTAGGCAAGAACATGCACCACAGTTCCACCAGATCGGGCATGTCACATATGCCAACTCAGAGAATGGCACTCATCTTATAGTCTGTCAAGAGGAGACTACAGGGAATTAAAAACTTGAAAGATCTATCATGTAATTAAAAATATTAATCATTCGATGCCCAATGCCTACCCAAACTAGTTTTAATTTTAAAAAATGGTTTTGTTAACCCCTCCTGAAACTGATTTTATATTGCTGCAATGCCATGCTGGTGCCACAAGCTCCCACTATGTGGGCCTCGCACAAGTCAGTAAGTCACTGGATTCTCTAAGGCCGGCAGATGGAAGACACAGTAAAAACAGATCTTCCAACCTCCAGGTCCTGGCATATTTATTTTAGCATCATCGCTGGCTTCACAAAGACTGCCTGCCAGGAGCCAGCGCCAACACAGCAAAACAACAGCAGCTTCTGTATTGGGGCCAACACACCATAGTGAGTGAGCGAGCGCAGAGAAAGATTTAGATTACCAGATATTTAGCGAAACAAATCTGGAACACCCCGCTCCTCAGAAGGAAGCCAGCTGAATAAATTGCTTCCATCATTAATTTGAGGCACGATTAATTTTAAACCTCAGCACAAATCCACCAGAATCAACAAGCTTCACTAAGTACCTGTTATAGAACACGCTCCTGGCAGAGCAAGTAAAACTGCAGTCAAAAGGGTTACCCCTAGAACAGCAACACCTTTACGTAGAGAGGAAGCGCAGATTTGTTTTGCAGGTTGGAGGAACAGCTCCAGCTTTGAATCCCCTGTCGCGGCCTTGCTAGAAAGTCACTGGATTGAAGGGACTGCAGCAAAAGCCAAGCTTCCTAGTTAGCGGAGGAAAATCAGATCAATCCCCACCATCGAACACCTGAAACTTTGGGGCAACTGTGAAAAAGTTTCAGGAGACTAAAAATTAATCAACTGTTTTTGCAAACGACACTGAAATGTTAGGTTAACTCGATCTCTAGGAAAGGGCCTACTGATCCATGTACAAGGATTCACTGCCAGATTCCCACGGTACAGTTCATTCCACTTAAGAGCAAGTTACTTGCAAACCAGTCTCCTTTTAAACAGTTGTTTTATCCTTATAATTAACAAAGACCAAAGTGAACAGTTTTAGCTAGAAAAATCCTACTTGATCTTAAGCAGAGCTGACTGTACTTCCTGGGTTCTGATACTGCCTTTAACCATCCCTTACGACGAGGCTAGTTTCAGTTTTGATTCTGGTCTGAACTGCCTGGTAGCAAGGAGTGACTTGTTGTTATCCCCAGAGCAGTTTACAGGCCCTCATACACTGGTATGGTTGGCAAAGGCTCCACCTCGCCTGCTCACAAAGCCACTTTACAGGGATCCGAGCCAGTTTCACTTTCATTTTGTCAGAAAAAGAACAACCTCTCTGACCATCTGCAGTTTTTAAAAAAAAGTAACGAGTCAACTTTCAAGCAGCTTTCATCATACAGTGCTGTCACTAGGATTTCAGCACAATGTAATAGTGGATGCAAAATTTTCTGCAAGAACACCCAGACACACAATTGTCCTCTGTCTTTCCAAACTTGGGCTGTTTGGAAAACAATTTAGCTGTAGAATACCACGATGAAATACTGGTAGTTACAGGCCCGTTACTGGGGCTGGAGGGAATTTGAGGTGGTAAAATTAACATCGTTCACCTGACGAAGGAGGAAGCCTCCGAAAGCTTGTGAATTTAAAATAAAATTGCTGGACTATAACTTGGTGTTGTAAAATTGTTTACAATTGTAAAATTAAAAGGCACTGGATTGCAGAATACGACGGACAGGCAGCCCTCTCCCGATCGGCTGGACTGCATCGTGTGAGCCTTGTGACGTACAGCGAGCCGCCGGGTTCACTGAAGTGCATGCACTTGCACTGTGTCTCCGTAATGTACAACAGCGCTAGAGACAGCACCCAATGCCCATTGTAAAAGGGGAGAACGAGGCACGTTGATCGTTTCTACGGAACAGGAGTAAAAAGCTGGGAACGTAAAAGCATCTTAAGAGCATCACACAAGAAGCATACTGCGCATTAAAGCATAACGGCTTGCATGTTTCTCCTACATTACAACAGTGACTACACTTCAAAAGTACTTCATTGGCTGTAAAGCGTTTTGGGACACCCTGAAGTCGTGAAAAGCACTGTATAAAAAAATACAAATCTTTCTTTTTTCTATACGGTGTACTAGTGACAATACACCAAGTAAACCCAGATTACAAACCAGGGCTATCGTTCAACGTCTGCAATCAATCTCTCGCTTTCAAGGGCTAATCAACCTGCTGTGCATGTCCAGATTCTGGGGTTTTGGTTCAGATTTCCAGCATTAACAGTATCCATTTTAATGACACTATGCTGCAGATTTTTGGCTGGCTCAACCCCAGCAGGACCCGTGCACACGCGGGGCTCCCTAAACCTTGGGTTGTTGATAAGTCTAGAACTCTAGACTTAAGAGATAAACGAGGTGTGTTCCTACACGGAGAGAGTGCGCACGCCAAATTAGGCAAAGGAGAAACTCTGCCCATGTGCGTTTCTCAGTGGATTGGTTTGGAGACTCACAAGTTTCTCTGTGTCAAGATAGTGAACTGCCCAAAAATAAAACCCCAATGGATAATAGTTCTTTGTTTTCTGTTTCTTTTCAACGTTTTCTGGAAGATTCAAAAAAACAATTAAAATCTAGGCAAAGATCTGGGGGGGAAGTAATCGTATTTTGGGGGAATTCACAGTTATGAAATGTTTCTGAAACCAGCAGTTCTTGTTCAATAGTTACTACCAATGTACTTCATTCTAACTTATTAAAAAAAACTCGGGTTACAGATTTTTTTTTGGATGTTGAATTGCAGAGCCCACAGCAGACCCCATCAAGTGCGGCTAGACAAGGTGCAGGTTGAGAAAGTCACACAAAATTGGGACACTGAGGAAAATGTCAATGAGTTAAGATTTTTGGGTTAAATCAGTGACGGATTCAGAATTATTTTAAAACCCCACAACTTAAGGGGAACTTAGATAAGCACATGAGGGAGAAAGGAATATGTTGATAGGGCGAGATGAAGTAAGGTGGGAGGGGGCTTGTGTGGAGCATAAACAGGCCAGTTGAGCCGAATGACCTATTTCTGTGCCATAAATTCTATGTAATTTAGTCAGGATAAAGTTAGAAACTGACAAAAAGCCTCGGCTAAAGCACCTGCTTCAGTTTCTCCAAGACGGGAATACTCCCGTGCACCCAGAATAGGTTGCCTCAACAATTTAGCATAGTGGTGGAGCTCCCTTTCTACTCCTCCACTGGGCTTGAATTTCTTACAAGCTTGCACACCTACAAGCTCTGCTTTTTAATATTTACAGTTAACAGAAAATACAACATCCCATCTAGAAATTTGAGGCTGGATAATATACATTAGCACCAATGTTGTTCATCAACTGCAGATTAAATTGCAGTAAATTTTTAAATCCTCAACTGAACATATGGAAAATTGGATAGGTAAGTGTGAAGTCCAGACTGCAATCTTGTTGCCTGAGATCAACTCCAGGTTTTTCATTATCCTTCACATTCTGTAGTGTTACAGCTCGTATTTCAATGCCTAATGGCGGGTGTGTGAAATTTTCAGTGTCCACCCGATCTGTGAAAAACACTCAGCAGTACAATTAGACTCTGCGCTTCTAAACCCGATCCGCGCCTAGAGAGAGCATTTTGAATTATAAAATAGGGTGAATAAGTGTGGTAGTTACAAGACTGCCACTGGTGGTGATGGTGAAAGCAATTTGATGGGGTGAATTATCAGCATCAATTTCATTCTGCTATATTTTGCTATGGCAGTAACATTATGCTAAATAAACATAGTGGCACGGTTGCATTGTTGGAACGCAACGCAGGTTCAAACCCACGGGTTTGTGCACCATCATGTGCCAGGTACAGAGCAGCACTGCGTTAGAAAGAGGTCACCTACCCACTCTTTTAGCTAAGGAATCAAGCCTGGCTTGGGGACACCTGTAAAATAACCTGCTCCTCCTCCCACATGGAAACCACTGCACTATCGCCAACCTTGATTTGTGCATTGACACCAATACCCATTGAGCCTGGGATGGTGGGATAGGTGTAAATGTTCACCATCAGAGCTTTTCTCAAATGGCTTGCATAATAAGCTGTAAATAAAAATTTCAGATAAAATTACAAGCAATGAGCACTCCTGCTACTCAAAAGGGCCACTTTTTGCATGCAGGCTAAGTCAGTAAGAGAGATATTTCCCCCTCCCTAAACCACAGCACTTTGCCTTTACCACTGACATCAGCTAACTCAGCACAGACTGGAGAACCAAACGCAAAATTATCCTGCTGTATAGGACACAGTGCCCTTGGGCTTTTTCTTTGGGGGGGGGGGGGTGGGGGGGGGGGGGAGAATGGAGAGAAAGAATCAACCAATGATCCTGCATCAAACTACATTTGGGCAGTGAAACCATGTGATTGAAATTTGTGGGTGTAAATCTCATTGTCAAATAAATTAAGTCAAAATCTGTTGAAAGTCACTCCGAGTCTCTCCTGTTTTAGAACACTCTCCTGTTTTCGAGATCTTGAAACATTTACCTGAGGAAGGAGAAAATCTCCGAAAGCTTGTGAATTTAAAATAAAATTGCTGGACTATAACTTGGTGTTGTAAAATTGTTTACAAGTTTTAGAACACAGCAACACCAAAATGTCATTTTGTCTGGTCCCCAAGGAAGTGAGCTTTCCTCAGTTAGGCATTTTTTGCAATTTTCACTTCCTTCCTTGCTGGCTGAGCTATTATTAATATTCTGGGTTCCCCTGCGTACACAGTCCCTCTCGAACCAAGACAGAGCAAAGAACAGAGCGCAACACACTGCGGACATGTGCATACCCTGTTAAACAGGCCACTAATTTAACCAAGTAACTTTATACTTGGATGGGAATACAATCACAATAAAATCCCTGTTGCAAACAAATGGCTTAATTTCCAAGTGATTGTTGGTGTGTGAAAGATGACTGCGACGTGCTAGAATGACAGCCGGCGTGACAAGAGTAATGAACACAAACAGCAGGTCATTTTCTTTTTGGATTAGGAAGCTACTTTTTAAGTATTCAGCTTTCCTAAATCAAAGCTCCAAATAATTTCTCAAAGTTACTGCAGTTTATATGAGTAAAACAGATGGTTGTTTATTTTAGGACCCTTCAAACCATTTCACATTTCATTTTCACTCCACGCCAGACAATAATAGCGCACCAACTCCCTAGAACTAAGATCACAAGAAAAACACTTGTGCCCAACAAGATCCCCTCACACTTCCCGAAGCCTCCCATCGGGAACAACCCTGACCAATACTAACCCCCTCCCAAGAACATCACTGATCAATAATGCCCCCACCCCTCACCACTGCATACCCTGATCAATAATACTGCCTCTCTCAAGGAATAACCCTGTATCCTTTTCCCAGTATGAAGAACTGTTATAACTGTAGAGGACCCTAAATGTATGCACATGCAAGTACCACGTAACCTGCAAAGCACCATGCGTTTGACAGTCTAGTGACCTGGGAGCGCATGTAAACTTAGGTACAACTCAGTAACAAATATAGTTATTTGAAAAAAGACTTATAAGCTGTTACCCAAGATATTAGACCACGTCCCACCATACACGATAGTGGACACCTGGAACAGACTCAAAGGTAAGCAATTCAGGGTCAATTAACCTCTGAATAGGAACTGCTTTTACATCTGGAGTACATCTGGATTAGAGGAAATCCATGATAGAATAATCAGACATGGACTCTGAAAGGACCTGGTTAGACGGGCCGAATGGATTTCTCTCTCAGGACTTGTGTGTTCTTAACTTGCACGGTGATGTACGCTACACCTGTGACGTACGCTACACCTGTGACGTACGCTACACCTGTGACCGATTTTCCGACATAACGATCACTACACTACAAAAGTAACTTACTGTGTGAAGCACAGGGTGTTTCAACAATATGATAAGGAGCCATGCGACTGCAAGTGTTTCAATTTCATTTTCAAAAAGATCTTTCCAATTTGCATTTCAGATGATATGCCTGTAACCAGAATTACAGCATTTACTTGGTGAAAGCTTTACAGCAAAATATTAGGCAAAAAATAGTTTTGTGGATTCAGCAGCTGTCTCTTCACTTTTGCAACACGCTCAGCTGCACAGATCAAAAGCAACAGAGCAAAGATGTCACTCCTGGAATGGAGCTCAAACAAGGATGTGGTGATGATGATAAAGGGACTGCATACATAAAGTAAACTTAAGTTGGGGGGGGGTTAGGGGTAGCCTTTACAGCAAAAACTGCTCAAATATGGAATAAGGTTTATTTTGTTAAAGGCGCACACACACACACACACACACACACACACAAATAAAAAGATATTCAAGCAATTTGGGAAACCAGAAGAGAACCACCCTGGTCTTGCAAACCCCTTCTGGTGACTTTTAAAACTAAAAAAACATCTCATAAGAAATCTTGATGACTCAGTTTACATAAAGGAAACACGTGATGGACTAGGTTGGTTTCCTAGGTCTGTGCTGAGTTTGCTCGTTGCTGCAAATGTTTTTTACTGGGATATGTCAATCAGCCTGAGTCCTCCAGGCTAGAGGGGTTGGGGAAATTACAAAATATTCCATGTTCCAGCTGCAGATCACTATCCCGTGACCCTAGTGGAAAAGTGCTGTGCCTGTATCCACACACACACACACCCTCTGAGGCCATACATTTCAGGTTGTATCAGTCCACAGCTCAGTGGCAGTTCTGTGAAGTTACAGTTGTACTTCTGTCAGTGCATTAAATACAAAACAATACCCTGCTGGTTTCACATGAGCTGCACAGTTAAGCAGCCGGCATCTATTTCACTGCTGCTTTGGTCACTGGAACTGATATTACTGAGAGGCCACGTGCCCATCAGGAACCAGCAACATTTGATAGGCTTTATATATCAGTTTCACCCAGCAATCTTTCTGCTCCTCCAAAACGGACATTCTAGAGGACAACACCTACTAGGAACAGGTTAGGTTGCGAGCAGTCTACTCTGGCATTTCACGGCAGGCAATTTGTAACTTCCATCCTCCCCTTACACAATCCTGAGAAAGGGCCCTTCGATTGCTTGAAAATTGAATGAAAGCACAGTGTTTCAAATTGGGTCTGCTGAGAGAGTCTGAGGTCAAGATTCCTGCATTTCTTATTGTGTTTTTTTTAAACCAGCTCCTTATTTCTGTCCCTGTATGTTATTAAAAAAAACATTTGCTGCAATGAGCACTGCTTTCCTTTGAATAGCTAACAAAGTCTTTTGGAAGTTAACACAGTGGCTCCCTGGGAGTTTGTTAATATTTGCAGGGATCCCTCACACAGAAAAGTTCAAAAATCACAGCTAAAAGACAGGAACAGACGACAACCCCAGTACAATTCTGCATATAAAATGCCTAATTATCTCTCTACCAAAGTCAGCAGTAACCAGTTCCCAGATGACTGCACGATTTGCCTCGATAGACTTCACTTCCACGTATTAATGAAGATCGCTGTTCATTTACTGCCAAAGCACTTACCCACTTATCTCAAGTCAGAAATTCAATCAACCCAACTCTCTGAACTGGAGCATTGCTGGATAATATCAAGCTACAAGTTCACTGCAGGTGCTGGGGTCGATGGATTCAATCCCTGGTCAGCGCTAATTTAGCAGGCTGATTTGCGAATGGATCACACCCTCGTTGCTTCTCTTTGAGCTCTCTTGGTGCAAGCAGGGTCATTTGCCCCCTAACCCCAACAATTCACAAAGAAACAGCTCCCAAGGGTAGACCAGGTGATTCTGTGCCTCCAGACAGGACGAGGACAGATTCATGCACAAACCTAATTAATAATAACTGAGACAACAAAGAAGTTTCATCTGGATTCAGTCAACTGTAGAGCTGGAGACCAAGAACATACCCAAACCACAATGAAGTCACTTCTACACTGCACAGCAACCTCGTCAACTGCTAACGGTCACGTTTCCAGGCAGCAATATTAGGCTAATGCACTCAGGTATATATCTATAGCTCTCTATAGTAATAGCTCATCATGCGATATTTCCTGGCTGTCGGACTTCAGTCAAACGTATTCCAAATCTTAGGAAAATTTGTATGCCACACTTGGCTCATAGTCAAATTGTCCCACCTCAAATTTAATTTTATTGGCAAATCTTTCAAATGCATAACAGAAATCAAGAGCTCTACCTAAAGTAGGTACATTTTTAAACAAAGATACAGGCACCAATAAACAGTCCCTCTCTGGCAGCAGTCAGTAAATCTAATCAGATCTTGTTCCCGGGCTCCAGCCTCCTTGTTCGTCCAAACTCTCACCCAATTCCTATTGCCCCTGCACCTCCTCGCGCTCGATTCGCATTATTTCTGGGACAACTGTCTGCACAACCTCCCAGCTGATTCCTTTCTCACCGAATCCAGCCAACCTCCTTCCCCATTTCAAATGCCGTTCCACCAAGTCTTGGCACGATTATTTGCCCACTTCCCTTGCACACTGACAGCGACACCCCAAGACCACACAAGAAGACTTCGATTGCAACTGACAAAGAATTTTTTAAAAAACACAACATACAATGTAACCAAGGAACAAATGCACCACAAAAGATAAAGGTTAAATACAAACCAAAAATAGCAAAGTTAAAGTTGAGATCAGAAAGTGACGAGGCAGGAAACTGAAGAGGGAAAATAAAAATTTTCAGAAGCCAGGATAAAGAACCTGTAGACAATTTTTAAAAAAAGTAACTTTGGACAGGGAGAGGCCCTGTGATACACACTAGATAAATCTCACTGAGTGCCTTCAAGCACAGACACAATTTCTACTTGAAATGCACTGGCCAATGCTTGTTCAGAGATCCTTCCAGCTTCATCTACATGCTACATATTACAACTAGATCAACGAGTTGACGCAACAAAAAAAATAGAAAGGGAGACAGTTAATTTTGTGTGTAACATCATGGAGAATGGCTAAATTAAAAACACCTGAATATATGTATCGAGTACCCAGTACGGGTATGTTTTCTCGGAGCCAGGTGGCTCTGCATTAGGCCAGTTTTAAGTTGTGATCCATATCGCAATTAATGGGGCCCCTCCATTCTGCTGTAGAAGCTGGAAGGGTCTCTCCACAAGCATTTACCTACAGTAGTTGGTGATGCAACTTGTCCAGTGCATTTCAATTCAAAGTTGTGTCTGTATTTGTGCCAGTGGAGTTTATCCAGTGAGCATCACGGGCCCTCTCCCCACCCAAAGATCTGGCAAGTCTCCACTCAGGTAGATTTGACATTTGAAAAAAAAACCACAAAGGATCATTACTTTTTGAATCTATAAGGCGGAATGTTTTGCATAAGAAAGACTTCTCCAACACTTTCCCATGTCTTTTAATCTCAAACAGCTCCTCCTCTTTCAGCCACAACACAGGAAATTCCGCACTAAACAAACCATCCCTTAAGCACAATGCTGCTGGACAGCGATCTAAACTAACCGGTCTCTGCCGTCCGGCATAACAGTGACCCTTTGCAAAACTTTGAGCAGATATTACTGTACCAGATTATCAACTTAACCCGGCAGCAAGTCCACGTCACGCATAGCCCTGTCCATCTCACCTGGGTAATTTGTTGCCCGCATATTATTTGTTTGGGGTCATCAGATAAAGCATTGTAACCGACAGGTTCCTCATGTCCCCCGTTTAGAATTATTAAGTGGCAAGGTGTCTGGCTGAGAAAACTACATTTGTGCGTGTCCACATCCATCTACAGTCTATTTCCGGGCATCACGTGGGCAGAGGCAGGCAAATTGGGCATCGAAACACACAGTACTTGGCCCAACAGCGGGAATGGTACCCAAATCCTTTAAAGGCTCTTTTATATTGATAATGTGCCACCAGAATGAGGTGTGCAGGACCTCTGGCGTCAGACGATGTAAAGGAGGTGAACTCCCCACCTCGGACAGTAGCCAGGAAACAACTTTTCCTGCATCTCCAAGACTACCCATTGCAGGCACCAGACAGCAAGCACCTGCTTCCTATTGGCATCCCAATCAGCCCCAAAGTCACAGGTCCCTACTTGAGCACTACTCTCTCAGCTGCCTAGCAACAATACAAAACAATAAGTTTTATAGTTACTGGAAAACAAACTCCTTGGGAGAAATGACTAGCACCTCCATACACTTGCTTTAAAAGAAATTAATGTGAAGCACTCCTCTTTCAGCAATTAGTCCCAATATAAACAGTTTTACTGTATCCAAATTATACTTCTAATTCCAGTATCTGTGCATCACTTGCACTGCTTGCTGCATTACTGATGTTCATTTACAGCAAGTGAACCTTTTCCATCACAGAGGCTATGAGGACGTCACAAAGTCAATGCACTTAAATCACCCAAACAGTTGCAAGGTCAATCAATCCTATTTATTTTGTGGCAAGATAACGTCAGGCCTGCTCCAACACTACAGATGTCACACAGCGTTCCCGTTACACTCTTTTTTCTTTAAACAGCGGGAATGGGAAAATTTAAGGTGTTAAGTTGTGTAAGTAAACCAGCAGAAATTAATTTGTAACCAAAGGAATTTGCTTTTGTTTCACTGTCACCTACTTGGCAAGGGGTCTATGCTGATTGTCCGATAACAGTGACTGAGGCCCAAGTGTTATTCTGACTACCCATCTGTTCACGTTGACCAATTACACTTGGTGGGCACAAGGATTATCTGACCCAATATTACTAAAACCTGCAAACAATTCATTTTCCCCTCTCCTCCATCACCTATTATTTGATTTCCACACCTCCTCTTCTGAAGATACTCAACAATAATGATAGTTTAATTACAGTTTCAGTCATCAGCACCCCTCTAGTCCCCCACATGGTCGTTCCTCGTGTGGGAACCTAGGCAGCTGAATGCTGACGGGCTGTTTGACTATAGGATGTGACAGCTGAGCCCAATCCGGCGCTCACCAGTCATCCACACACATGCACTTTCCAGCAGGTCCGCCTGGGGAGGAGAGAGGGTGAGAGAGGAGAGGAAATCATAGGCAAAAATCAATCCCGCTCGTCATAAATCCATACATGTGCACTTTCGACCAGGGGTCACTGAACAGCAATCAGGAACAGGTACCTGGGCTGTATATTCTTCCCCTTCTCTAGCCAATGGGCTGCATCACCAATTGTAATGTCCCAGCTGCCCTTTTCAGTGATGGAACCCGGGGCACTCTTGGTCTGTCCAGTTCAGTTCCGCATCAAAGGATATTTTTATCTACTGAGTCATCAGGAGGGGCACAGAGACCTCAAACTTTCCTGGGAATTGTCATCAAAGTGAGACTCCTTTCTAAAATTAATGGCATCCTTCTCCTCACACCTGTTCACTTGCCCTCCCACTGCCACCATGCATGCAGCCAAGCAATCTTCTCGGAGCTCTGCCAATACCACTTGGGGGTGCATGAGACTGAAGTCTCCCTCTCCGTGAGAAAATTCACAGCCTTCAAGATGGACACGAAAGAAAGAATTGCATTTATACCGCCTCATCATGGCAGAAAGTTCTCTCAGCATGTCACTCTATTAGAGCAACCTTCGAAGTACAGTGACTTACGTTTATAAACCTCGAAGCCATTTTGCACATAGAAAGATTCCACAAACAGCAACAAGACAAATGCCCTGTTCATCTGCTTTTTGGTGGTGTTACTTCAGGGAGGAACGTTGACAAGGGCTCTCTGTTCTTTGATGAGTACAGTGGAATAGTTATTGCCCACCTCAGTCACTGGGACAGCAAGCTCTGTTTGGAATATTGTGAATTAGGACACATGTCCCACCACTCTGCAGTATGTCCCAGGTCCAACTTACTGCGTCGCCTGGACAGCAATAAACAGGCACCTCTTGTGATTCTGGTTCTAATAGCTGGTGTTTGATGTCAATATTGCTGCACCAAGGTCAAAGACTGCAGTTAGGACACGCAGTGCTGAGACTGGGATACACTCCACACACTTTATTAACTATACACCCACACCTAGCATTTCAGTCTGAACTATAACTGAGTTTTACTTTTTTTTGGTTAATTTTCTGGTCATGAAGACGAGAGATGCAAGTGCTGGGGAATGGAGTGGGTCACTTTTCCACGTCAAGCACCCAATGTCGGCATTACGTACTCCCAGAAAAAGTACAGCATACATTAGATAGAGTTAAAGCTCCCTCTACACTGTCCCATCACGCACTCCTAGGATAGGTACAGCACAGGTTAGGTACAGAGTAAAACCACCATCTAAGTTTAGAGTAGTTATGGGAAAGGACAAAGAAAAATCAAACATTCCAAAAAAAAGATCAACTGGCCATTTCTCTCTCTTCTGTTTCTGGGACCTCGCTGTGCTACAAAATGGCTTTGTTTTGCCAAATGACAGCAGCTGCACTGTGACATTCACTGTACTTGAAGCGCTTTAAGCGGGGTGTGATAAGGAACTGTATAAATGAGAGTTCTTGATTTCTAACTTTACAGCTTTGTGTGTTTCTTCCTTCTCCTTGTGACGTCACCAGGGAGAAATTCCACAGGCAATGGACAGCCTTCAGAACCACAGCCAAGTGATAATTATCGACCTGGTTTTGGGGGGGGGGGGCGGAAAAGAGAGGAGAGGGGGGGGGGTATTGTTGGTTCTGTCACAGTGGGGCCCAATCCTGCCTGTATCCAATGTCCATGCACACAAGCACTTGCCAACTCATCACTGGACAGTGACCAGATCAGGAGCCCACTTTTCCCTATATTACAACGGTGACTACACGTAAAAAGTACTTCATTGGCTGTAAAGCACTTTGGGACGTCCTGAGGGCATGAAAGGTGCTATGGAAATGCAAGTTCTTTCTTTAAACTGACCGCTGGATTATCATAAAAACCCAACTGGTTCACTAAAGCCATTCAGGGAAGGGATCCCGCCGCCTTACCCTGATGGCCCACTCGACAGGCCCACAATATGTGGTTGACTCTTAATGCCCTCAGGGCAACTACAGATGGATATTCCTTTGTCAGTGTCACCCAAATATACAGAAATATTCAGAACAAAACACACCAGGAATATAGTTTTCAAACTTTTTGAATCCAGAATTGCAAACCACTAAAATAAATGCAGGACTTAATATCCATTTTTTAAAAAGCAAGTACGATACCTAGTGCATACAGTTTACAGCCAGAACTGCAAATATTAAAACATGAGGTTTAAAAACAAAAATACACAAACACCAGTGAGGTACTATTTGCAATGCCCGAGATTCATAAATGCAAACACTCAAACTGAGCTGAAAATTGTAAAATATATGAAAAAATAATTCGCTGTTTGTGATGTGTGACATCCACAACCGCAAACATTCAGAAATAAATAGCTGTATAAATGTGACTAAAATTAATTAAAAGCAAAATGTACACACACAAGTTCTTGGATCCTAGAGGTACAAATATTTAAATTATAATTTAACACAGTATTAAAATATACACACACCAGAAGCATGCAGTTTGCTACACCCAGAGCTGCATATATTAAAATTAATTATAAAATGAAATAAAAGGCACACACATGCCATGAGGGCACAGTTTGCAATTTCCTGTATAAAAGAATTTAAGAAATTCAATATCAATAAGAATTTCACACTGTATAATAAAACTAACACCAGTAGCATATTTCCTGCAACATCCAGAATTACAAATCTAGTGATTAGCACGTGTCTGTCACACCAACATAAGTATAAAGAAAGACAGTCAGTTCATGCCGGTTTCCTGCAACAAAGGAATTTACAAGTAGTGACCTATCTACAAACTTTCATCCAATGGCAACTAACCTTAGAAACTAGGCTCTGTAGCCTTAAAAGACAATCTGAACACAGCTCCACCGTAGCAGCAAAATAATACTGTGCCACAACACAGCCCCATGTTAGCAGCAAAATAATATTGTGCCACAACACAGCCACATCTTAGCAGCATACTGTGCCATAATACAGTGCCATCTTAGCAGCAAAATAATACTGTGCCATAACACAGCCCCATGCGAGCAGAATAATACTGTGCCATAACACAACTCCACGTTAGCAGAATACAGTACCATAACACAGCCCCGTGTTAGCAGAATACAATGTGCCATAACACAGCCCCATTTTAGCTGCAGAATAATACAAAGTGTCATAACACAGCCCCGTGTTAGTAGAATACTATGCATAACACAGCCCCATGTTAGCAGCAGAATACTATACTATTACACAGCCCAATAATACACTGTGCCATAATGCAGCCCCATGTTAGCAGCAGAATAATACTGTACTATTACACAGCCCAATAATACTGTACTATTACACAGCCCAATAATACTGTGCCAATAAACAGCCCCATGTTAGCAGCAGAATAATACTGTACTATTACACAGCCCAATAATACACTGTGCCAATACACAGCCCCATGTTAGCAGCAGAATAATACACTGTGCTCCTGTCGTTATTAAACAACACATTCCCCTAACTTACTACAAGCAACGCCACGGAGTGTGGAGGGGAGGGGGAAATCCTACAGCATGCAAATTATAATAGAGACTGTTAAAACACCAACGTGCAGTTTGCAATTTGGATCCAAATAGTAAGAGTTTTGCAAATTTTTTTTTTCAAAACGCAAGAGTTTGCAATCCCACTTTCTTATCAATGCAGCAAAAAAAAAATCACACACTCCTACAGTGTAATCACGCCCTATATTTTTTTTTGATAAGTCCTGACAGAACAAGCGGCCGCGGCCTACCCCGTGTGCCCGAGCCGCCGTGTAACACTCGGGGGCCCGGAGAGAGAACCCGCTGCCCTCCCCCCCTCATTGCCCCGAGGGCTCTCAATACCCCGACCCCCCCACGAGGGGCAGAGGGGGAAACCCCTCGCGCTCGCCGACACCGCATTCGAACGACGGTTGGTCCTTCCCGCCGGCCAAGCGCCTCGCGGCTGCCGCTCGAGTCCCTTTTTTCTTCTCCTCAGGTAAGGCCTGGAAATTTTTTTTTTAAAAACCCTCCCTTCCCGTTTTAATCTAACTCTTCGACCGGTTTTATTATAAATATATATATATATTTTTTTTTTTCTTTTGAAACGGCGAGATCCAACAAAGCGACTTCTGCTGCCATTTACCGGCTAGGCCCAGGCGCCGGTGTTTTCCTCACTCACTCACTCGGGGCTCTTACCTACACACGCCGCATCGCCGGCCCCTGTTCTCGCGCTCTGATTCGCTCCCGCTTCCCACCATCTCGCTCCCCCCACCCAGCCCTACCACCACCCGCTCCTATTGTTTTCCGGCTTCAAATAAAAACAGCCCCTCCCCCCCTTTCTCTCTTCTTTCTCCCCCCTCCCTCTCTCTCTCTCTCTCTCTCCTCCTCCTTCTCCCCGGGCGTAGGCGAATCCGGAAATTACATCTTTCTTTCTCGGGAGGCTTCTTAGTGAAAGGGGCGGGAGACACACACAAAAATTTTTTGCTGGGGGATAGAGAGCGCATGCGCGCATCCACACTGAAGCCTTTTTGAAATGAAGTCGGCCATTTTTGTTCAGGGCAGCAGCAACAACAACAATAATCACATGCCCCCAAGTGCCAGTGTGGTGGTGTAGAGTTTTTTTCATTCATGGCATGTGGGCGTCGCTGGCAAGGACAGCCTTTATTGCCCATCCCTAATTGCTTTGTTGTTGCAAAAGGAAACAAGGCAATGCTCGAAACCTGAAATAAGAATGTTCTGCTTGTTCTGTCTCTGCCTCTTTGTTGGGCAAGCTATAGTCTGAACTATGCAAGGGAAATTAAACTGGTTTCGTTTTAGGGACTGATTTCAAGGTTGCATCCCTACTATTTTTTTTAAAAGAAGGAAAGGCTTGCATTTAGACAGAATCTCATGATACGGCTCTGAAACCTCTCAAAGCCCTTCGCCTAAACTGAGTATCTATGTTGGTTTAACGTTAAACCGAGGCCCCCCTCTTCCCTCTCAGGTGGACGTAAAAATCCCACAGCTCTATTTGAAGAGCAAGGAAGTTCTCTTGGCCAACACTTACCCCTCAATCAATATTAAAACAGATCATCTGGTCATTCATTTCATCACTGTTTGTGAGAACTTGCTGTGCGCAAATTGGCTCCCAATTTTCCTGCATTACAATGGCGATTACACTCAAAGTACTTAATTTGCTGTCAAGTGCCAAGGATTGTGAAAGGTGCTATATAAATGCAAATCTGTTCTTAAAAGAACATAATCCTTCTAATAATTTTGTTCCCACCACCGCTGAAGGTGCTCACTCTCGTTGGGGTACAAGTTCCACAGGTACAGCTGCCCTCTACTGCCTCACATAAGAAATAGGAGCAGGCCATACTGTCCCTCGAGCCCACTCCTCTATTCAATCAGATCACAGCTGATCATCTACTTCAACACTTTCCTGCCTGATCCCCATATCTCTCGATTCCCTTCGTATCCAAAAATCTATTGATCTCAGCCTTGAATATACTCAACAACTGAGCAGTCACAGCCCTCTGGGTAGAGAATTCCAAAGTGATCATCTTGCACACATGATCCTTGAATGTTGACAGGCTCTTTGGCCAGCTGAGTCCGATCTTCAGTAGGGCTCCGGGATACTGAGCAGGAACAGGAACTCTGGCTAATTTTCCACACTAATCCATGGGCACAGAGGCCATATTGCACCAGAACTGTTGCCCCAGCTAAGATTAACAAACTCAGCATAGACCAGGGATCAAACCAGGTCAGTCAGCTCAGATGCCTTCAAAATAACACTGACTGCACTTGAAAAGTAATTCTTCAGCTGTGAAGTGCTTTGGGTCATTAAGGATCTATCGGTGCTATATAAAGCAAGGAAGTTATGCTAATCCTTTATAAAACACTGGTTAGGCCTCAGCTAGAGTATTGTGACCAATTCTGGGCACCACATTTTAGGAAGGATGTCAAGGCCTTGGAGAGGGTGCAGAAGAGATTTACTGGAATGATTCCAGGGATGAGGGACTGGAGAAGCTGGGGTTGTTCTCCTTCGAACAGAAGGGGAGATCTAATAGGTGGTCAAGATCATGGATAGTTTAGTGTAAATAAGGAGAAACTATTTCCAGTGGCAAAAAGGTCAGTAACCAGGGGACACAGATTTAAGGTGATCAGCAAAAGAGCCAGAGGCAACATTAAATGCCATGATTTATGATCTGGAATACACTGCCTGAAAGGGCAGTGGAAGCAGATTCAATAATAACTCAAAAGGGAATTAAATACTTGAAGGAAAAAATACAGGGCTATGGGGAAAGAGGGAGGAGTGGGACTAATTGCTCAGCTCTTTCAAACCAGGCACAATGGGCCAAATGGCCTCCTCCTGTGCTGTACCTATGATATTCTTTCTTTCTTTCCATTTCAAGTTGTACTTTTACCCACATTGCCAGCAGGGAGCTTGCATTCAATTGGATGTGGGTCACCATTTTCAAAAGCTGAAAGACCAGTTTAAGGCAGGGGTTGGGCCTTTGTATAACTTCCTAATTTTTTTTGTTTGGCCAATTATATGGATTTGAATGTCTTACATGGTACCATGTTGTAACTTGGTTATTACTATTTGTGGGATCTTTGTGTGCAAAATGGCTACCACTTTTGCCTACATAACTAGAGTCACAATTCATATTAAAAAGAGACTTGCATTTATATAGCACATTTCATGACCACAGGACATCCCAAAGCACTTTACAGCCATTGACCCCTCCACTAAGGGAAATAGGTCCTTCCTATTCACTCTATCTAGGCCCCTCAACTTTGTACACCTCAATCAAATCACCCCTCAGCCTCCTGTTCCAAGGAAAACAACCCCAGCCCATCCAATCTATCATAGCTAAAATTCTCCAGTCCTAGCAACATCCTCAAATCTCCTTTACACCCTCTCTAGTGCAATTACATCCATCCTGTAATGTAAAGTATTTGAAGTACAATCACTATTGTAATGTAGGAAACACAGCAGCCAATTTACACACAGCAAGGTCCCAAACAACAAATGTGATAAATGACCAGATAATCTGTTTTCAAAAGTGTTGGTTATTGCCCTGGAGTGTCAGCCTACATTTTATGCTCAAATCCCTGGAGTGGGACTTGAACCCAATTCAGTGGCAAGTGTACTACCACAGCCACAGCTGACATTATGGGTGAATCATTTTGATATAACTCATTGCATAACCTCAGAGCCCCATTTGACCCAGTGCAGAACTTCAAACCCCATAACTCTTTCCATCATCAAAACCATCTATTTCCATTTCTGCCTCATATCATCACCACCTTATATTTCTACTGCACTGATTACATAGAGAGGCCTCACAGGGGAGCAAGTGGATACAATTCTCCCACCACAAACCCACACTATCAACCAGATTATCTCTTCCAGAACCATCTCCCTAAATCTCAATTCCCAGACAAACACAAATTTCTACAATCCCAAGAACCCTAACCCATCAATGACTAACTCTCACCTCTAAAGAAACATACCTTTCATTACACACCACACTCAAATTCTACATTTAAATAACAAGGTGAATGACATCATCAGACAAGGTTAAACCTCGAAAGGACAATCAGCTGTCTGACATTAAGCAAAGCAATGAGTTGCCCAATCAAAGTCCTCAGATCGTTATTGCACCACAATTTAACTTTTGTCCATTGAGATATACCCAGTGTCACGAAGACAAGAAACACACTCCACAAGTGCCCTTGCCAAGAGGAAGGCAGCACCAATACATTTGGTCTATTCCAAAATAAAATATGTGTAGTTATATCATGACCTGAAATTTCTGGATTGATGAGACAGACACTGTCCTGTGAAGCCCATCGGACCCAGGAAACTTCCAGCTTTCCGGTGGTCCCTAAGTGATCTAACTCTAAGGTCCCACAGGCATGCACAAGGACTCCAAAGAGCGGGCCATGTAACACTTTTCAGGCAAGAGAAATTAGTGATCTATTTAGATGGGCCAGTGAGGGTGACACCAGTTTACACCAGGCATCATTTATTCAAGAACACTCTCCTCTAGGGACAATGCCACTAACAAATCTCAAATTGACCCTCTCTGTACTAAAAGGAAATCCTGCATCATTCAAGAATTATCCATCAAACCGTAAATCCCTTACAGTACCCACCAGTCCCGAGAAGCAATCAGTGATCTTTGGACACCGTGTGTTCATGCTGAATGGCCACAAGGGTATAAACCTGGGCAAACGCATTTTCTATCCTGCGTGTCTCGGGACGTGGGCAAGGCCGGCATTTATTGGCCACCCCTAGTTGCCCTGAGAAACGCTGCAGTCCGTGTGGTGATGGTGCTCCCACAATTCACTTAGCTAGGGATTGTGACCCAGCAACAAAGAAGCAGCAGCCGATATCTGTCCAAGTCAGGATGGTGTGTGACTTGGAGGAGACGGTGTTCCCACAACATTGCTGCTCGTCCTTTTCGATGGCAGAGGTCGCAGGGGAGGGAGGTGCTGTCTAAGTAAGCTGGGTGAGTTGCTGAAGTGCATCCTGTAGATCGTACACACGGCAGCCACGGTGCGCCAGTGATGGAGAGGGTGGATGTTGAATCCAGTAGCAATCAAGCAAACTGCCCTGTTCTGGATGGTGCAGATCTTCCTAAGTGTTGTTGAGACTTAGGATGTGGGTGTCGATGGCAAGCATGGCATTTATTACCCATCCCTAGTTGACCTGACTGAGTGGCTTGCTAAGCCACCTCAGAGGGCAGATAAGAGTCAACAATGTTGGTTTGGGGACTGGAGTCACATTTGGGCCCAGACCGGGTAAGGACAGAAGGCTTCCTCCCCTAAAAGACATTAGTGAACCGGTTGGGCTTTTAATGACAACCCGACAGCTTCATAGTCACTTTTACTGATTCTAGCTTATCATTTCCAGACTTTAAAAAAAACTGAATTCAAATTCTCAATCTGCCAAGGTGGGATTTGAACTCAAAGTTCTCTGGATTTCTAGTCCAGGCCCTATAAATTACCAGTACCAGTAATATAACCACTACACTACCATAGCAAATGGTGAGTGGCGAGACTGAGATTGATAGATTTTTATTAGGTAAGGGTATCAAGGACTATGGGGCAAAGGTGGGTAAATGGAGTTGAGGTGCAGAATGGTCTACTCCTGTTTCTATGAACTGTGGTGCCCAAAACTGAAAGCAGTACTCCAGATGTGGTCTGACCAAGGCTTTGTACAACTGAAGCATATCTTCCTCCCCTTTGTATTCCAGCCCCCTTCGAGATAACGGCCAACATTCCATTAGCCTTTTTGATCGATTTTTGCACCTGTGCATTAGCTTTTAATGATCTCAGTCTTGAAAGCTCCAATTGTCCCAGTATCCACAGCCTTTTGAGGGAGCAAGTTCCAGATTTCTATTACACTTTGTGAGAATTTTCACTCCTGAATGGCCTAACTCCAATTTTAATATAACTGCTTGTTCTTGATTCCCCCACCAGATGAAATTGTTTCTCTGCATCTACCCTATCAAATCCTGTTAACATTTTAAACACCATTCTGTTAACTCTCAGGAAGGGTATATTGGCCTTGGGGAGGGTTTAAAGGGTTAAATTACAAGGACAGATTGCATAAACTTAGTTTGAATTCCTTTGAGTTTAGAGGTTGGAGGGATGTTTAAAATGTTGGACCTGGTTCTGCTCTGCACTATCGCTTCTAGCCACAAGAGGACAACAATCACGGAGCAAAATGAAATTCTCTGCCAGGGAAGGGAGGGAGTCCCGACAAATCACAACTCGAGTGCTCGCCTCCCTCTGCTGTTCAGTCCCCGTCAGTGCCTGTTCATCAGCCTCTTTACAAATTAGTTAAAGGCTGTGCATCATTCCTTCTCTTACTCTGTCTCTCTTAAGGGTCGACTTGACAGTGCTGGGTCAGTTTGTATAGAGCACCACACAGACTGAAAAAGTAAAATAAAGATTTTTGTGCCCCGACTGTTCAGTACACAAATGCTCTGACCAGAACTGAGAGGTTATACCTATCAGGAAAGGCTGAACAGGCTGGGGTTCTTTTCTCTAGAAAAAAGTCTGAGGGGTGACCTGAGGGAGGTCGTTAAGATTATGAAAGGGTTTGATAGGATAAATGTAGTTAAGATGTTTTCACTTGCAGCGGAGACCAGAACTAGGGGCCATAAATATAAGAGAGTCACTAATAAATCCAATAGGGAATTCAGGAGAAACTTCTTTACCCAGAGAGTAGTTGGAATGTAGAACTCGCTACCACAAGGAGTAGTTGAGGCAACTCGCTATCACAAGGAGAAGCTAGATAAGTACATGATAGAGAAAGGAATATGTTGATAGGGTTAGATGAAGACGGGTGGGAGCAGGCTCGTGTGGAGCATAAACACCGGCATAGACCTGTTGGCCCAAATGGCCTGTTTCTGTGCTGTAAATTCTATGTAATTCTATATAGAGAAGATCCCAGGTTCAAAACCAAACCTCTGGCTAGCTGATCCAAACTGTGCGTGGCAACTGTACGCGGTATCCCTGGGCTGGTGAGCCAGTGTTCCAGCCCCTGATAGCTATTCAATGACCCCTGCTGGAAAGCCTAGGTGTGTGGACATGGGGTGAGGGCATGGTCAGGCTCCAATGTCCTGTCAACGCTCACTGTCTAAGGATCCCACATGTAGGCAAGGTACTGGAGAGCAGGCAGAGCCTAAGAAACTGGGCCTCTTTTCATCAGCACAAAGAAGGTTTAGATAAGATGTGATAGAGGCGTTCAGAATTCTGAAGGGTTTTGATTTCACTCCTGAGCGGCCTGGGTCTAATTTTAAGATTGTGCCCCCTTGTTCTGGATTCCCCCACCAGAGGAAATAGCTTCTCTTTATCAAATCATTTTATCATCTTGAACACCTTGATCAGATCACCTCTCAATCTTCTATTCTCAAAGGAATAAAAGCCAAGCTTATGCAACCTGTCCTCATAATTTAACCTTTTGAGCCCTAGTATCATTGTGGTGAACCTGCGCTATCCCCCCTCCAAGGCTAATATATCCTTCCTGAGGTGCGGTGCCCTAATCTGTTCGCAGTACTCCAGATGGGCTCTGACCAAAGCTCTGTACAGCTGAAGCATAACTTCCTCCTCTTCGTATTCCAGTCTCCTTGAGTAAAAATAGCTTAAAGTTCTAGGAGAGAAAAAACAGCCAGAGAGTCAGAGTTGTTTAGGTTCTGAAGCCTTTAATGTATATCCTTCGATATGATGACCCCTTAGCTTGAAGTCCAAGGCACTTTGTACAGTGAACAGGTTTAAACCATTGATTAGACCGTGTCTGATTTTGGGTACAATCACACTGCACACATGACCAAAACAAAGCCAAGAACCAGATGGGGATGAAAAGTGGGCGACCAAGAAACAAGCAACAGATTAAATGTTTGCAATCATTGTCACAGATCTCAGCTCATGCCTGTGTGTGCACGCTGCTTGTTTGGTGGTAGGACTAATAGGCCAAAAGAAGTTGGAGGAACTGGGAAATAAATTATTTCCAGCCTAGCAGCATCTGTGCATCCACCTTCCTGCCTATTTGTATGACCTACTGTCTCAGACTGGTAGCCATTTTTAGTGCACATCACTTAACCCCCACCATTGTCCCAGATTGGTAGCCATTTATAGTGTACATCACTTGACCCTATTGTCCCAGATTGGAAGCCATTTGTAATGTACATCACATGACCCCATTGTCCTAGATTGGTAGCCATTTGTAGTGTACATCACATGACCCCCATTGTCCCAAATTGGTAGCCATTTGTGGTGTACATTAATTGACCCCGTTGTCCCAGACTAGTAGCCATTTGTACTGTACATCATTTGATTCCATTGTTCCAAAATTGCAGACCAGTGTGCTACTGAAACATGTAGACCAGGAAGGTTCCAGATTCAATTCTTAATCTGTATTGAGTTAGCTGACCTGAGCAGGGAGAGGCAATAGGGGCACTACAATTATTCTTGGTATCGCTGGGGTAGAGTTGGAGAAAAGCAGGGTTCCCACTGCTGACCACTATCCAGTGACCCCCTTTCTGGAACGCACACACGTTGGATGAGGACCAGAAGGGGCTCGGCTGTGATGCTCCCCATTAAATGATTCTGCAGCAAGAATCAGCACCTTCAGGCGAGAAAATCGGAGGGAAAAATATGCTGCAAGCAAAGTGTTCCAAAGAACTTACCATGGACACCAAGAGCATGACAAAAGCATGCCCTGGAGGATGACTTGAACATCAACATAAAACCCAACCTTAACAGCAATATATCCAATGTATGGCCCCCACCCCAGGAATTATCACTCGTTAATAACTCTTTTTTATATATATATATATATATAAGGAGACACCTCCCCCCCCATCTGGGCACTACAAGTGACTAGATCATAAACCAAGAGTACACTTATCACACAGAAGAAACCTTCCCCCGATGATAAATTAAACTGATTGTCCATTTAGACCGGGAGAACGTGGGTGTTTTGTGGGATGAAGCAATCAGCTGACTGCAAGATGGGGAAGCAGCTATTAATATCCCAAAATGTAACCAAGTCACTGGATTCAGGAATACTAGGGTTGATTTTCTTTAACTTTCTGCCCATTTTGCTGACTCTCCCTGGGATACAGTCCCAGGATTGGTGCCTGACCTCTGCTCCCTCACCCAAGCGGCCATTCTCCACACACGAGCTTGGACAGTGAGTGTAGGCAGGATATTCGACCAGGATGGGCATCACCAACCAAGCCCAATCCTCACTTGGTGTCCACACACACACACACCTGTCACAGGATAGTGATCAAAGGTGAGGGCCCGAGCTGATTATGGACCTCCTTAGCCTAGGGGTTTGGGGGACCTTGACCTAAGATCAGCTGACTCAGCACAGGCCAGCACTGGAACCTGGGATCTTCCTGCTCTGTTTGGCTCAGTACCACACCAGGGAGCATGTTTACATTCAGGTATCAGCAGAGCTCTGTACCTTGGTTGTGTATATATACATGTATCAATGCCAGTCCGAATAACAGGAAGCAACTTATAGACACACACTGCATAATCTGTAGAAAGTAGCTCAAATTAAATCATCTGCAGGTGACAGAAGAATGGTACTTTCTTTTTGTTTTTAAATTGATCTGACTTGAAGGGATGAATCAAATCCCAAACTTTGGCTGAACCACTTTTTAAAATACTTCTTAAATTTGCCGTACAGATAAAAAAATTTAAAAAATCTCAGAGTCTGACCAAGGTTAGGGTTTTTGGATATTGCAAACAGTTATCCAGGCAGTTAATAGAAGGATAATTTCTAGCTTTTAAGCCGTGCAATTCTAAACAAGTTATCATTATATAGTCCCCTCTAGGCTGTTACTTGGTTTCCTCTGTGCTGTTGTTCATGGTTTGTTACTGCCTGTTTCCCCTAGGTCCCTGTCCTTATTCTCCTTCTCTGTATCAATGGCCTCCTTCACTTACCACACGTGGGTGAGGACATGAAACAGATGGAATTGCATTTGTCTCCCATTCTACCACACGCCCAATGTTCAATTCTATTGAAGGCAGTGGAAATGAGTATCAGGAGGGACGTATAACAGGCACCATCTGAACTCTCCTCATTGTCCCTCCTAAACTCCCAATCTCCCCTCCTCCCCCCCAACCCCCCCACACTCTTGCCCCACTCTGCATTGGAATCCAGACTCATTGCACCATCTCCTCCTCTAACTCATCTGTTCCCCAGGACTTAAATTCGCACTCCCCCCCCCCCCCCCCGCCACTGTCTTTAACTGATGATTCCACTCTACGTTTATCGCTTTCCTTCAGATCTCGTCCCCCTTCCTGCTCACAGCCTCTGCGAGGCAATGAAACGGCAGTTTCTTTCAGCTCTTTGAGCCCACAGTCCCTCTGTGGCCCTTTTGCGCACCCACTCATCTTCTCACATCTCTCTCCTGGTCGGGACAGGATGCCAGAAAAGGTTGATTGGTGATCTCTCTCCCACCTCTAGCCTTTAACGTCTCTCTGTTGCAACTTCTCATCTTTATTTATCGATACTACTGAGATGTGATCTTCTGAACGCTCCGTTCTTATCCCTCCTAAGCTCCCAAACCCCCCCCCCCCCCCGCCCTACACCCTAATCTTCCTCCTCCCCGTATCCTCACTGTGTTGAAATCCAGACTCATCGCACCGTCTCCTACTCTAACTCATTCTTTCCCAGGACCACGAACTTGTAGAGCTCCTTCCCCCCCTCTTCTCTTAAAACCTGCAGGCGTCCAACAAACTACTTCTCTCCTACTCTTTTCAATCTTGGTGGGAGCCTTGAACTGTGGGGCTTTGCAGTTTAGGCTGCCCCAACTCCCGGGCCCCCCCAGCCTGAGGCTTGCGACATGACATAAGAGGGGCACGACCGAGGCAGGGACGGAAGGAAAGCACATAGTAACCGAGTCAAGTACCCAAACACCAGACAATCCAGGGCTGTCGCCAGCATCTCCACCAGTGAAAAATCAGTTTCATGGGATCTTAGCAAGATGGGCAGGAGAGAGCAGGCCGGAGACATTACCAGGTGGAATATCCTGAGCGACACCAGCTTTGGACATGGTGATCCATACAGTCCCCTTGATCCAACATCTCCAATAGAATGATATGGCACAGAAGGAGGCCATTCAGCCCATCGTGCCTATGCCGGCTCTTTGAAAGAGCTGTCCAATTAGTCCCACCTCACCTTCACCTCAGCTCCAAATTGTGTTGCATTGTAATTCCAACAGGAGAAAAGGGAATGCTGATCGGGTTAAGGAAAGTGACAGAGGAAGGGGGGAAAATCGAGAAGTGTTGTGCAATAAATGGAAAATCTGTTTTAAAATTAAAAACTGTCTTTGGCCTCGGTAAAGGAGTTGGGGGCGGGGGGGGGGGGGGGGGAGGACATAAACCAGCCAGGCTTTCCATTCTTGATCACCGTCTGGTGAATGTTCTCAGAAAGTGAGGTGCCCGCGGACATTGGGGGAACGGACAGGCTCAGCTGAAATGCCTTTCACGGGTGAATATCCCCCCATCACTCACCGTCTGGACTCACACATCAAGAATGGGCCATTGCTTGGGGAGCGGGGGGGGGCAGTCGGTGCCCGTGGGGAACTTGTACACCCCCACCCCCCACCACACCCCCACAGTGAGATTCAGGGGTGGAAAGGAGGTGGGGGGGGGGCAATTAAAACAAATAAATGTAACCACACTGGTTTACCACATTGGTCACCAATTCTGGTTTAACCTCATTTTTCACACAGAATGCGGTGAGAGTCTACTGACAGCCCTGGACAGTTTAACAGCTGTAAAACACTGAAGCAAATCCATCACCATTATACTGATTGTAGCGAGAGTACAGATACTGCCAAGTGTCTTTAGTCCCTTTGGGTTTTCTACATTTTTCTTCGAGTAGTCAGGTTAACGCTTCATTTCTTCTTTTTATTAATAAAAAAAACCGAGGCATCGTGGAGGCAAGGTGCGACTACATTTTTTTTGTTATGTCTCTCCTTTTTAAAAGAAAAACGTTGTTAAAAGCATCCGAGAGCAGTCTCTCTCTCTTTCTCTCTCTCTTGCGGGCTTTACCACACACGCACACACGCACACGCACACACACAGCGCAGGATCTCCCTCTCCCCATTCAGTTCGCTCACGCCAAGCCCCCTCCCTCCCACCCCAATCGGGAGACAAAACTTTTGCATAAAATCAAATTCTTCTATTGTCATTGGAATCGTCGTGGGAACAGAAGAATCGTTGCCGCCAGTTCTTAAAAAAAGCTGCATGAGTTCCATTCAAACGCAACAAGAAAAGCTAAGTTTTGATTTTGTTCCCCTTCGCTCCTGCTCGTTGGGTGATTTCCTCGTTGGGAATCTCTCCTGTCTTTTTATATTGAATCAGGGTGAATGACCAGTTAATGTTTTTGGTTGAAGGAGAAATATTGGCCCCAGGACACGGGGACAACTCCCCGAGGAACAAAGGAGGCCATTCAGCCCACCCGTACCTCTACTGTGGGATCTCGAACATCCACCTGAACAGGCAGACGGGGCACTTGGTTTAATCTCTCCTCCAAAAGATGGCACCTCCGACAGTGCAGCGCTCCCTCAGTGCTGCCCCTCCGACAGTGCAGCGCTCTCTCAGTACTGACCCTCCGACAGTGCAGCGCTCCCTCTGTACTGACCCTCCGACAGTGCAGCGCTCCCTCAGTACTGACCCTCCGACGGTGCAGCGCTCCCTCAGTACTGACCCTCCGACAGTGCAGCGCTCCTTCAGTACTGACCCTCCGACAGTGCAGCGCTCCCTCAGTACTGACCCTCCGACAGTGCAGCGCTCTTTCAGTACTGGCACTGGGAGTGACAGCCTTGATTATGCGCTCAAATCCCAGGGTGTGGCTCGAACCTACGACCTCCTGCCTTACCAGCGGGAGTGCGACTGACTAAGCCAAGCTGGTGCCAAGCTAAGCCGGGTAGGGAAACGTTGAGTGCCATACCCACCGGTGAAGAGGAGTGGTGTTTGTCACTCGTTGTGTTGTGCTTATTCGGTTTTATGTATATAATATATATATATTATATATAGTTTTTCTTTTTTGAAAAAAAACATTTTGGCAACAGGCCATGACAGGAACGCTCCTGATCGGCTCCTCTCCTAGTGATGGGTACAGTTTTCTTATGTTTAAAAACACCTGAATCTCCGCTCCCGTTGAAAGATAATGCTCGCGTCTGCTCCTAGCCAGTGAGATCGGCCCCGGACCCTGTTCTTGCTTCGGAACTGAACATGTCGTTTTTTCTCGGAGGCACCTGGCTGTATCTGGGAGGGAGTTGAGGGGGTTGGGGGGAGCAGCGGAGAGGGAGAACTCGGAGTGTCTGCACCCCTCGAGCCAGTGGGGGAGCAGTGCAGAGTTAGACGAAAGCTCTAATCCTAACTGCCTGCGTCCTCGTATCTTCCCGTTTGCGGAGCCAGCCGGGAGGAGGGTGGAGGGGGTGTGGGGTGGGGATGGAACGGAAAATCAGTCCCGCTCCAAGGAAAGGTTCGGGCCCTAACAGCTGCTGGAGCTGGTGCAAGGGGTCGGGAAGGAAGCAGAGCTGAGTCCCAGCTGGCTGTCGGAGTGCTGCGAGTCGCCCTGGGCACTGCCTGCCTCGGCGATGGCGCTGATGAGCTGCTGTTGCTGCTGGCGCAGGGTGTCGGCGATGAGCCCCGGCAGGGCGTGGAAGCTGCTGGTCAGCCCCTCCAGCTTGTTCTCCAGGCTCACGATCTGCTTCTCCAGGTCCTCGCCGCGATCGTTCAGCTCTGTGATCAGGTCGTACATGATCGTCTGCATCTAGGACACACACACACACACACACACACACACAAAAAGAGCAGCAGCATTTAGTCTCTGCGTTCCTCGGAGGGATGATCAGGAAGTGAACGCGTTGGCGATATTCCTCCTACCCTGGTCTCCGCTACCCTCTCCATCACCAAGACCGCCTACTTCCACCTCCGAAACATTGCCCGTCTCCACCCCTACCTCAGCCAATCTGCTGCTGAAACCCTCATCTATGACTTTGTTACCTCCAGACTCCAACTATTAAATGCTCTCCTGGCCGGCCTCCTGCCTTCCACCCTCCGTAAACTTGAGCTCAGTCAAAACTCTGCTGCCCGTTTCCTTACTCGCACCAAGTCCCGTTCACCCTGTGCTCGCTGACCTACATTGGCTCCCAATCCGGCAACGCCTTGATTTAAAATTCTCATCCTTGTTTTCAAATCCCTCCATGGCCCTCGTCCCCTCCCTATCTCTGTAACCTCCTCCAGCCCTACAACCCTCCGAGATCTCTGCGCTCCTCCAATTCTGGCCTCTCGCGCATCCCCAATTTTCAATCGCTCCACTATTGGCGGCCGTGCCTTCAGCCGTCTAGGCCCTAAGCTCTGAAATTCCCTCTCTAAATCTCTCCGCCTCTCTCTCCTCCTTTAAGACACTCCTTAAAACCCACCTCTTTGTTCAAGCTTTTAGTCACCTGTCCTAATATCTATTTGTGTGGCTCAGTGTTAAATTTTGTCCGATTACGCTTCTGTGAAGCGCCTTGTGACGTTTTACGAAGTTAAATGCTTGTTGTTGTTGTGTTTCCAGCATTTTCTGTTTCACTTTCAGATTTCCAGTATTTTGTTTGTTACTTCCAAATAAAATGAGTTGGGGCAGTTTCAGGGAGCTTTACTCCATATCTAATTTCTGCTGTACCTGAGCTGGGAGTTCTTGATATTGACACTGTATCACAAAAGTGGAAAAAATGTCCCATTCCCAACACTAATATCCCTCGATCCGGGTCGAACAAGGTGAAAAAACCACAAGCTATCACTTTAAAAGAGAACAGTAGACTCCTTTAACTGAGATGTGGAGATGCCGGTGATGGACTGGGGTTGACAAATGTAAGGAATCTTACAACACCAGGTTATAGTCCAACTGTTTTATTTGAAATCCGAAAGCTTGTGATTTTCAAATAAAACAGCTGGACTATAACCTGGTGTTGTAAGTATTCCTTACATCCTTTAACTGAGAATGCCTGCTTGTAATTTAGATTGAACACCTGATGAGGGCGCCATGCACTCATGCAATAAATCACAGGCTCCTCGTCCCAAGCCTCAACACTGAATCTGAACACTTACAACATTACGCCATTAATCTGAGTCGTCACTGGCATCAGGACACCTGAAACTGGTACTGCCACTGCATATCTCCTTATTACCACTGCCCCCCTGTATATCTCACTATATCTTCATGATGTCCCAAAGCGTTTCACAGCCAATGAAGTACTTTTGAAGTGTAGTCACTGTTGTAATGTAGGAAACGCGGCAGCCAATTTGCGCACAGCAAGATCCCACAAACAGCAATGTGATAATGACCAGATCATCTGTTTTAGGTGTTGGTTGAGGGATAAAGATTGGCCCAGGACACCGGGGAGAACTCTAATGCTCTTCTTCAGAATAGTGGCCGTGGGATCTTTTACGTCCACCTGAGAGGGGCAGACGGGGCTTCGGTTTAATGGCTCACCTGACAGATGGCACCTCCGACAGTGCAGCACTCCCTCAGTACTGCAATGGAATGTCAGCCTGGATTATGTGCTCAAGTCTCTGGAGTGGGACTTTGAACCTACAACCGTCTGACTCAGAAGTGAAAGTGCTACCCATTGAGCTACGGCTGAAGGTGCAGCATGTGTTAGATATAGAGTAAAGCTCCCCATACTGCTCCTTTTAGAGCGAATGAAGGAAAAAAAGACTCAGGCTGTACCCTCTGTTTCCACCTTGAATTAATTCCGGAAAGGAAGATCAATTTTACTGGTGCCACTCGCTTTACTCCTGCAATGATTTGAAATAAAATACGCTATACGTTTTAGAGCTGTGAATTTTGGAGACGGTCCCTGAGTTGGCCATTCTTAGTGTCAGTAGATTTCTAATTGAATTAAATAAAGATCTGCAATTGGCTTAAAAAGCTGCTCGTTACCATGGCTACAATCGGGGGGCAGAGGTGAAAGGAATCGACAGGCAGGTAAATGAAATGAGATGGAACGAGCGGTGGGATTAACCCAGCGCAGGCTGAGAGGCTCCTGCCATACAGATATAATCCTGTAATAATTTAAAGCATGCTCTTAACTCCCAAGTAATGCTGTTTATGGAGCTTCAGAATAGTCCCCTCATTACGTCTGCTTCTGAATTTTGTGACAGTGTTAAATTGCTGTCAATTCTTGTCCCAACTTCGCTTCTCTGTTTTCAATCACTGTCATTCATTCCCAAAGGTGCGGACCCTCACCGGTGGGATACGGACCCCCCCCACCAACTCCCGGTCCAAGTCACCCTTCTTCATGTGTGAGTCTTGGCAGCCAGTGAAGGCAGGGCAATCAACCAGGGGGAGCAACATAGCCAAGCCCAATCCCATCCTCAGCTGACGTCCAGTAGGGGGATAGCGAATTTATTTCCCCTGTCCCGACCCCAGGGGCACTGAGGACCTCTTACCATCTTCTGAGATCAGCTGACTCAGCACAAACTGGGGTTGGAACCTGGGATCTTGCTGCTCCACTCCCTTACCAACTGAGGCATCAAGGGAACAAGGCAAAATTGTAATTGCATGGAATCGGAGAGGGGCCTGAGGGACTGTGAGCTGTTCCATCCAACCCCCGCCACCCCCCACCAAGGAAGGATTTTGTTTCTTTCTATAAATATTACCTTTGAGAGATCGACCAGCGTGTTCGCCTGGTCGCTGAGTTTTCTCTGCTCCATTTTCACGTTGCGGAGCCTACGGGATAAACAGAACAATGCAGGTCTTCAAAACTGTTGAATGCTCCAATTGTGAACGCTCTCCCTCCCCCACTCGCCCCTATACTTGAGGGAATACAAGCCAAGTTTATGTAACCTGCCCTCATAATTCAAACCTTTTAGCCCCGGTATCATTCTGGTGAATCTGCGCTGCACCCTCTCCAAGGCCAATATATCCATCCTGAGGTGCGGTGCCCAGAACTGAACACAATTCTCCGGATCCTTACTTCCTGCGTAGAACGGCCTGCCCATCACACAGCCCCTCCCCTACAGCATCGTGACCGAGATAGGCAACTCGCTGGGTGTCAATGTGCCACCTACCACTCAGTGGCGTTGTGTGGCACCCTACTTTTCAGTCAGTCAGAACAAGCCTTTTATCCTGGTGGATCAACAGTGATACACTTCGTCATTCCATGTAATTTTCTTCCCTCCTCTCCTAAAGGCACAGACTGGTGCTGAGTCTAGACAGTGAATGTTTACATAGGTAACATCACAGCCAAGCCCAATCCTGTTCTCACCCAGCACATACACACACATGCCAGCAACAGCCACTGGATAGCAACCAGAAGCAGGAACTGTAACTCACTCCGGGGTATTTGTTATTCTATATATAAACTACCCAAACCCCTCGATTAGATTCCAGTTTGTAACTCACTCCCGGGTATTTGTTATTCTATATATAAACTACCCAAACCCCTCGATTAGATTCCAGTCTGTAACTCACTCCCGGGTATTTGTTATTCTATATATAAACTACCCAAACCCCTCGATTAGATTCCCCCTGTAACTCACTCCCGGGTATTTGTTATTCTATATATAAACTACCCAAACCCCTCGATTAGATTCCAGTCTGTAACTCACTCCCGGGTATTTGTTATTCTATATATAAACTACCCAAACCCCTCGATTAGATTCCAGTCTGTAACTCACTCCCGGGTATTTGTTATTCTATATATAAACTACCCAAACCCCTCGATTAGATTCCAGCCTGTAACTCACTCCCGGGTATCTGTTATTCTATATATAAACTACCCAAACCCCTCGATTAGATTCCAGCCTGTAACTCACTCCCGGGTATCTGTTATTCTATATATAAACTACCCAAACCCCTCGATTAGATTCCCCCTGTAACTCACTCCCGGGTATCTGTTATTCTATATATAAACCCCCCAAACCCTTCGATTAGATTCCAGCCTGTAACTCACTCCCGGGTATCTGTTATTCTATATATAAACCCCCCGAACCCCTCGATTAGATTCCAGCCTGTAACTCACTCCCGGGTATCTGTTATTCTATATATATAAACCCCCCGAACCCTTCGATTAGAGTCCAGTCTGTAACTCACTGCCGGGTATCTGTTATTCTATATATAAACCCCCCCAAACCCTTCGATTAGAGTCCAGCCTGTAACTCACTGCCGGGTATTGCCTATGGTCCTGTATATTTGTCCTCTGAGTGCAGGCTCTCCATTTCACTACTCCTTTCCCATGAACTCACTGGTGGATGGCCTGCAGGAACTTCCTCTGGTGCTTCCTCACTTTAGCGTGGTCGATCTTCTTGAGAAGCTTTGTGTGTTTGTAGATCAGCCAGGTTTCCCGCAAAACATTGGCTGCTGCATTTTTAATCTAGTGGGGGGAAAAGCAACAGGTTAGGGACGAGAAGCGACGGGAATGATAGAGGAAGCAACTGAGAGTGAGGGAGTGAGTCTCACCATCAGGTCCCCTTTAACAGAGGGAGTCTCACTCTTGGGAGCCTTTAATAGAGGGAGTCTCGCCATTGGGACCCTTTAACAGAGGGAGTCTCACCAGTGGGACCCTTTAACAGAGGGAGTCTCACCATGAGGACCCTTTCAAAGAAAAAGCAGAGAGAAAAAAGAAGCTTGGTCCAATCTCTCCGCCATCTTGTTTGGTTTACAGTGACTTGCTCTGTTAATTGTGTGGCTTGCTGTTCCCAGCTTTGTGACAGATCAAGTATCCAAGGTGCCCGAGTGGAAAAGCTATTGCCCATGACACAATTGCCCACCAATGGAACATGAAGGGACTGGAAGGCCACCTCTTATTGATGCAATGTGTCCATTTTTCTTGCGGGATCTTGAAGTGGGTTAAATTATTGTCTCTAAACAGCCTTAACCAAGGGTGAGGCCCAGCTGTGTTCTCAATGTTATTTTCTCCCCATCGATTTCTGGATCCCCCCACTCCATTTGTGGGGGAGCAATGGGGCCGCGTAACCCAAGGCTCTACTGATGTTATTTGGAAACTGGCCAGTAGGAGGTGTAATAACTACAGCATTGAGAAACAGTCTTCTGCCAACCTTCCCGCCTTGCCTTGCTCTGGGCAAGTGCCCAGCCTTCATTTGCTGGAGGGAGTCACTCCGTCAAGGATAGCAGCTGTGGTCCAGTGGGTAGCATTCTCACTCTGGGTTAGAAGGTTGTGAGTTCAAGTCCCACTCCAGAGACATGAATCCATAATCGAGGCCGACACTCCCAGTGCAGAACTAAGAGAGTGCTGCACTGTCGGAGGTGCCGTCTTTCAGATGAGACATTAAACCGAGGCCCCGTCTGCCTTTACAGGTGGATGTAAAAGATCCCATGGCCATTATTGGAAGAAGAGCAGGGGAGTTCTCCCCAGTGTCCCGGCCAATATTTATCCCTCACCAACACCACTAAAAAACAGATTATTTGGTCATTATCACATTGCTGTTTGTGGGATCTTGCTGTGCGCAAATTGGCTGCCATGTTTCCTACATTACAACAGTGACTACACTTCAAAAGTACTTCATTTGCTGTAAAGCGCTTTGGGACTTGCTGAGGTTGTGAAAGGCGTTATATAAATGCAAGCCTTTCTTTCTTTCCTCTGCCTCTCTTGAGCAGCTGGCCAGGTAAGGTGTGACCAGAGGCCTGGAAGGCGGCCTGGGGCTGTCACAGCCAAAGGAGAATATGTGTCACACAAGAGAACTTCAAACCTGATCTAATTCAGTCACGTATCCATGGAATCCCAAGGATCTTCTGAATGAAATAAGGAGGTTCCGCTCTCCTGTGATGATACGCAGTAGATGTAGACAGGTATGGAAACTCTAGACTGCTCCAAGCATGTCAGTGTGACCTTGTGTCAGATGCCTCCTCTCTCTGGCAGCTCTCAGATATCCTGTTTTGGTAGCATTTGGACAGGCCCAAGGACGGGAGAAGGATTCCTCTCACTGCCCCAGCCGATAATTGTCCAAGATTCCCAGATGTTTCCCGTGTCCCACGCAGGATAGTGTCTATCATCTAGTCACTCATCTTCTGAGGCCCATCCAGCAGTGGGGGGGATATAGTCAGCCCGATATTACTGGGAGGGGGGAATACAGACTCCTCGATATCATTGGGAGGGGGGAATACAGACTCCTCGATATTACTGGGAGGGGGGAATACAGACTCCTCGATATTACTGGGAGGGGGGAAATACAGACACCTCAATATTACTGGGAGGGGGGAATACAGACACCTCAATATTACTGGGAGGGGGGAATACAGACTCCTCGATATTACTGGGAGGGGGGAATACAGACTCCTCGATATTACTGGGAGGGGGGAATACAGACTCCTTGATATTTCTGGGAAGGGGAAATACAGACTCCTCAATATTACTGGGGGGGGGGGAATACAAACTCCTCGATATTACTGGGGTGGGGGGGGGGGTGGAGTATAGACTCCTCGATATTACTGGGAGGGGGGAATACAGACTCCTCGATATTACTGGGAGGGGGAATACAGACTCCTCGATATTACTGGGAGGGGGGAATACAGACTCCTCGATATTACTGGGAGGGGGGAATACAGACTCCTCGATATTACTGGGAGGGGGAATACAGACTCCTCGATATTACTGGGAGGGGGGAATACAGACTCCTCGATATTACTGGGAGGGGGGAATACAGACTCCTCTATATTACTGGGAGGGGGGAATACAGACTCCTTGATATTACTGGGAGGGGGAATACAGACACCTCGATATTACTGGGAGGGGGGAATACAGACTCCTCGATATTACTGGGAGGGGGGAATATAAACTCCTCGATATTGCAGGGCTGGGGCTAGGCCTGATCACTGACCCATGATCCCTGCTATGGAAAGTGGGCAGGCATCGGGTGAAGAAAGGGTGATGGCTCAGCCGCGATGCCCTCTGCGGTCGATCAGCCTGCCAACGCTCCCTGTCCAGACTCACGCTGGAAGAACAGTCGCTTGGGGTGAGGTCCCAGAGGGCAGTCGGCCGGCACTTATGGGACCAGAAAGTCTGGGCAAAAATGGAACAAAAATACATGTTGTAAATAAATAAAGGGAGGCCCTTAAAATATAAGGAATAGTAAGAGGGCGATGCTGGGAATCATTATGTCTGCGTTTTGTGATACAGGGAACGGGGCGGGGAGGTGGAGGACGAGCAGCGCCTGTCACACCACTCGCCTAAGATGCTTGTCTGCTCCCGTCAATTCACTCTCACGCTGGTCCTGTTCGGCGCTCCAGATTGACCAGATCACAGCATGTATGTGCTGACATGTGACATCTGTTCACAGAGGTTTAATACAGCCTGGTCTCCTTACCCGCTTGGTGAGCTGTGTATCCATCATGAAGTTATGGACGTGCTTCTCGGCTTTGGTTAGTTCTAGTTTCCTAGCAACAACTGCCACCACCAGAGCTGTACATCCTGCACCCTTGGGGAGGGGGGAGGGGATGAGAGAGAGAGACGCACGCAAACAGAAAGGGGAAAGAGAGATATATACACACAGAGAAAGGGCGACACGCACAGGCAGAGAGGGTAACACATAAACAGAGAGAGAGAGACAAAGTGAGAGAAAGAGAGAGACACAAAGAGAGATGGAGAAATAGAGATCCATATATACAAACAGATACAGAAAGGGAGACACACAGGCAGAGAGGGTGACAAATGGATAGAGGGTGAAAGATAGAGAGCGGGAGAAATAGAGAGAACATAGATAGAGAGAGAGAGAGAGACAGATGGCAAGAGAGAAAGAGAGAGAGATAGAAAGAGAGAGAGATAGAAAGAGAGAGATAGAAAGGGAGACACAGAGAGAGAGATGGAGATAGAAAGGGAGACAGAGAGAGAGATGGAGATAGAAAGGGAGACAGAGAGAGAGATGGAGATAGAAAGGGAGACAGAGAGAGAGATGGAGATAGAAAGGGAGACAGAGAGAGAGATGGAGATAGAAAGGGAGACAGAGAGAGAGATGGAGATAGAAAGGGAGACAGAGAGAGAGAGATGGAGTTAGAAAGGGAGACAGAGAGAGAGAGAGATGGAGATAGAAAGAGAGACAGAGAGAGAGATGGAGATAGAAAGGGAGACAGAGAGAGAGAGAGAGATGGAGATAGAAAGAGAGACAGAGAGAGAGATGGAGATAGAAAGGGAGACAGAGAGAGAGAGAGAGATGGAGATAGAAAGAGAGACAGAGAAAGAGAGACAGAGAGAGAGATGGAGATAGAAAGAGAGACAGAGAGAGAGATGGAGATAGAAAGAGAGACAGAGAGAGAGATGGAGATGCATAAACAAGTAGAGACAGGAAGGGAAACACAAAAGATAGAGCGGGCAATGCATAAAGAGAGAGAGGGACAGAGAGAGAGGGACAGAGAGAGAGGGACAGAGCAAGAGAGACACACAGGCAAGGGTAGAGAGGTGGGGACCCAGGAAAGGGAAGGGAAAAAAAACCAAAGAGAAGAGATTAATTATTTTTGAACAAGCTGTTTCTCCTCTAAAGTGAACATGCTCTTCTTCTGGAAAGTAAACACTGATATAAAACAGGAGAAACACCAGGGATGAGTCAAAGTCCCACTGCCCCTCTAACAGGTTCCCAGATCACACCCCAAATTCAAATACACATACCTCCAACCCATCACCGTGCAATATGGTGATTTCACAATACATGAAGGAAAGAGAGAAGCAAGGCCGTGAAAGAGAAAGAGAAAGGGAGTAGAGAGACAGAGAGAGAGAATGAGAGACAGAGACAAAGGGGGGGAGGGGAAGAAAGAGGGAGGGATAGAAAGAGGGAGAGAGACAGAAAGAAAGAGAAACAGAGAAAAAAAAGGTATATAGAGAGAGAAATAGAGTGTGTTAGAGGAGGAAGAGAAAGTTAGTGAGAGAGGAAAGGGAGTGAGAGCGAGGTGGGAGAGAAAAAGGAGGGAGAGAATGAGAAAGAAGAGAGCGATAGAGACAGGGGAGGAAGAGAGAGACAGACAGAGAGAAAGGAAGAAGAGACAGTGAGAAAGAGCAAGAGACAGACAGAGAGAACAGGGAATAAGCAGACAGAGATAAAGAGGATGATGGGAGAGATAGAAGAAGGAGAAAGAGACAGAGAAAAGAGAGGAGGAGGAGAGAGCAGGCCGGAAAGAGACACAGAAAGAGAGATAGACAGAAAGAAAAGAGTTAGAGAAAGAGTGAGCATGGGAGAGAGAAAGAAATGAGGAGCAGGTATCTTTAAATAAGTTGCCTGCTGTCTCATCCAGTAATCGATATCGATGGGGGGGAACCAAAGAGGGGAAGGAACGAAAATAAATGTTAAAAATGTAGACAGGTTAAGTTATCCGAGTAGGATTATAAACTGCTCAGATAGTGTGTCCAAACAATCAGTCAGTGCAGTCTCACTACCAGTCCCCGAGGGAACTACTGTCAGCCAAGCAGTGATATTGCGACAATATTAATCCTTGATAATTCACTGACAGATTGTACGAGATTTTTAATAACAGGTTTTAAATCATTCAGATAATTCCCTTGTTGACTTCCGTCTGCACTAACTCGACACAAGTTACAGATTGCACTCAAACACCACAGCGATCAGATGGCCGGCACAATCATTCTCTGAATGTGCTGGTTTATCATGTGGTATAACTGACTGAAGGCATTATGGATAAAGGCACTGCTAGAGTCTTACTGAGCCCCACAGTCAGCGCAGCAGCGGGGTTGCCAGATTTGGCCTCAGTGTCTCTGAGGTGGGGAGGGGGTACAATCAGCCAGGTTTCCTCCTCCTGATCACTATTCAGTGCCCCCACAAGCGTCAGTGCCCGTGGAACCCGTATCCCAGTGAGGGTCAGTGCCCATGGAACCCGTACCCCAGTGAGAGTCAGTGCCCATGGAACCCGTACCCCAGTGAGAGTCAGTGCCCATGGAACCCGTATCCCAGTGAGGATCAGTGCCCATGGAACCCGTACCCCAGTGAGAGTCAGTGCCCATGGAACCCGTACCTCAGTGAGAGTCAATGCCCATGGAACCCGTACCCCAGTGAGAGTCAGTGTGTGTGGGACCCGTACCCCAGTGAGAGTCAGTGCCCGTGGAACCCGTATCCCAGTGAGGGTCAGTGCCCATGGAACCCGTACCCCAGTGAGAGTCAGTGCCCATGGAACCCGTACCTCAGTGAGAGTCAATGCCCATGGAACCCGTACCCCAGTGAGAGTCAGTGTGTGTGGGACCCGTACCCCAGTGAGAGTCAATGCCCGTGGAACCCGTGCCCCAGTGAGAGTCAGTGCCTGTGGAACCTGTACCCCAGTGAGAGTCAGTGTCTGTGGAACCCGTACCCCAGTGAGAGTCAGTGTCTGTGGAACCCGTACCCCAGTGAGAGTCAGTGTCTGTGGAACCTGTACCCCAGTGAGAGTCAGTGTCTGTGGAACCTGTACTCCAGTGAGAGTCAGTGTCTGTGGAACCTGTACCCCAGTGAGAGTCAGTGTCTGTGGAACCTGTACCCCAGTGAGAGTCAGTGTCCGTGGAACCCGTACCCCAGTGAGAGTCAGTGTCTGTGGGACCTGTACCCCAGTGAGAGTCAGTGCCCATGGAACCCGTACCTCAGTGAGAGTCAATGCCCGTGGAACCCGTACCCCAGTGAGAGTCAGTGTGTGTGGGACCCGTACCCCAGTGAGAGTCAGTGCCCGTGGAACCCGTATCCCAGTGAGGGTCAGTGCCCATGGAACCCGTACCCCAGTGAGAGTCAGTGCCCATGGAACCCGTACCCCAGTGAGAGTCAGTGCCCATGGAACCCGTATCCCAGTGAGGGTCAGTGCCCATGGAACCCGTACCCCAGTGAGAGTCAGTGCCCATGGAACCCGTACCTCAGTGAGAGTCAATGCCCATGGAACCCGTACCCCAGTGAGAGTCAGTGTGTGTGGGACCCGTACCCCAGTGAGAGTCAGTGCCCGTGGAACCCGTATCCCAGTGAGGGTCAGTGCCCATGGAACCCGTACCCCAGTGAGAGTCAGTGCCCATGGAACCCGTACCTCAGTGAGAGTCAATGCCCATGGAACCCGTACCCCAGTGAGAGTCAGTGTCTGTGGAACCTGTACCCCAGTGAGAGTCAGTGCCTGTGGAACCCGTGCCCCAGTGAGAGTCAGTGTCTGTGGAACCTGTACCCCAGTGAGAGTCAATGCCCATGGAACCCGTACCCCAGTGAGAGTCAGTGTGTGTGGAACCTGTACCCCAGTGAGAGTCAGTGCCTGTGGAACCCGTGCCCCAGTGAGAGTCAGTGTCTGTGAAACCTTTACCCCAGTGAGAGTCAGTGTCTGTGGAACCTGTACCCCAGTGAGAGTCAGTGCCTGTGGAACCTGTACCCCAGTGAGAGTCAGTGCCTGTGGAACCTGTACCCCAGTGAGAGTCAGTGTCTGTGAAACCTTTACCCCAGTGAGAGTCAGTGCCTGTGGAACCTGTACCCCAGTGAGAGTCAGTGTCTGTGGAACCCGTACCCCAGTGAGAGTCAGTGTCTGTGGAACCCGTACCCCAGTGAGAGTCAGTGTCTGTGGAACCTGTACCCCAGTGAGAGTCAGTGTCTGTGGAACCTGTACTCCAGTGAGAGTCAGTGTCTGTGGAACCTGTACCCCAGTGAGAGTCAGTGTCTGTGGAACCTGTACCCCAGTGAGAGTCAGTGTCCGTGGAACCCGTACCCCAGTGAGAGTCAGTGTCTGTGGGACCTGTACCCCAGTGAGAGTCAGTGCCCATGGAACCCGTACCTCAGTGAGAGTCAATGCCCGTGGAACCCGTACCCCAGTGAGAGTCATTGTCTGTGGAACCCGTACCCCAGTGAGAGTCAGTGTGTGTCGGACCCGTACCCCAGTGAGAGTCAATGCCCGTGGAACCTGTACCCCAGTGAGAGTCGGTGCCTGTGGAACCCGTGCCCCAGTGAGAGTCAGTGTCTGTGGAACCCGTACCTCAGTGAGAGTCAGTGTCTGTGGAACCCGTACCCCAGTGAGAGTCAGTGTCTGTGGAACCTGTACCCCAGTGAGAGTCAGTGCCTGTGGAACCTGTACCCCAGTGAGAGTCAGTGTCTGTGAAACCTTTACCCCAGTGAGAGTCAGTGCCTGTGGAACCTGTACCCCAGTGAGAGTCAGTGTCTGTGGAACCCGTACCCCAGTGAGAGTCAGTGTCTGTGGAACCCGTACCCCAGTGAGAGTCAGTGTCTGTGGAACCCGTAACCCAGTGAGAGTCAGCGTTTGTGCAACCTGTACCCCAGTGAGAGTCAGTGTCTGTGGAACCCGTACCCCAGTGAGAGTCAGTGTCTGTGGAACCTGTACCCCAGTGAGAGTCAGTGTCTGTGGAACCTGTACTCCAGTGAGAGTCAGTGTCTGTGGAACCTGTACCCCAGTGAGAGTCAGTGTCTGTGGAACCTGTACCCCAGTGAGAGTCAGTGTCCGTGGAACCCGTACCCCAGTGAGAGTCAGTGTCTGTGGGACCTGTACCCCAGTGAGAGTCAGTGCCTGTGGAACCCGTACCCCAGTGAGGGTCAGTGTCTGTGGAACCCGTATCCCAGTGAGGGTCAGTGTCTGTGGAACCTGTACCCCAGTGAGAGTCAGTATCTGTGGAACCTGTACCCCAGTGAGAGTCAGTATCTGTGGAACCTGTACCCCAGTGAGAGTCAGTGTCTGTGGAACCCGTACCCCAGTGAGAGTCAGTGTCTGTGGGACCTGTACCCCAGTGAGAGTCAGTGTCTGTGGAACCCGTACCCCAGTGAGAGTCAGTGTCTGTGGAACCCGTACCCCAGTGAGAGGCAGCACCTTCAGAGAGCAGGGGAGAAAAACTGCCAAAAAGAACCTCTCACCGTGAACTGAACGCACACTCAGACCTGGTTGGTCTGCTTTAAATCACTCACAGGAGTAGACGTCATGAGCCAGCTGTCTCTCTCTCTGTCTCACACACACACATACACATACTAAGTTCTGTGAGAATTATAGATGATCCCTTACTTTGCATCAAATTCATTTCATACATGAAATATTAAAGTGAGGATTTATCTCCCCTGGTTGGAGATGACGTCAACAGCTTTAATAATTCCATAAACTTCTCTCTTCCTTTCCTGAGCAAGGTGACTGATCCTGGAGTAAAGTTCCACAGGCACTATGGTTGCCGTGCCTTCAGCTGCCTAGGCCCTCACCTCTGGAATTCCCTCCACCTCTCCTTCAAGACCGTTCTTAAAACCTACATGTCCTAATATCTCCTTATGTAGCTTGGTGTCAAATTTTGTCTGATTACAATCTTGAGAAGCGCCGATGGATCTTTTACACGTTAAAGGCGCTATGTAAATGCCAGTTGTTGTTTGTTCTTTGCCTCTCCCAGGAGATTGCGTGACAGTGTGCAGGGAGGAGGGAGGGGGGTTTAATGGTGCAGAATGGGGATGGGCTTGATGGAGCAGCTGGTCTTTTCCTGTCCGCTTTTTGTATCTCCATTACACCCTGCGCCATCCAGTTGCCCCTCCCCCCAGCAGCTCCTTTAAATGCATGGAGGGGCGGGGTGGGAGGGGCTGAAAGTCCACTAGGGTACCACTGGTCTCCGGTGGAAGGTGGGTGAGACCCCCAGTGAAGTCTCAGCCCCAGGGTTTCAGTCGGAAAACGGATTTCAGTGAAAATTGCCGACAAAAGCTAATTCAAGTTTCACTGTTACATAGGAACAAGAGAAGGCCATTCAGCCCCTCGAACCTGATCCACCATTCAATTAGTTCATGGCTGATCTGCGCCTCAACTCCATTTAGAGGCCTTTGTTCCATATCCCTTCATACCCTTACCTAACAAAAATATGTCGATCTCAGTCTTGAAAGCTCCAATTGACCTGCAGCATCCGCAGCCTTTTGGGGCGGGGGGGGGGGGGGGGAAAGAGAGTTCCAGATTTCCACAGATCTAATTGAATGGTGGAACAGGCTCGAGGGGCTGAATGGCCTTCTCCCATTCCTATGTTGCTACCCTTTGTGTGGAAAAAATGCTTCCTGATTTCATTCCTGAACGGCCCAGCTCTAATTTTAAGATTGTGCCCCCTTATTCTCGATCCCCGCACCCAGAGGAAACAGTTTCTCTGTATTGACCTGACATTTTAAACACCTTGATCAGATCACCCCGCAAGGGGATACAAACCATTGGATGTTGGTCACTGGGTGAGAATTACTGGCTTTCCCGTTTGAGACTCACCATCAACTTCAGGGGGTTGATTCCTACATTACCACAGCGGCTACACTTCAAAAAGTACATCATTGGCTGTAAAGTGCTTTAGGACGTGCTGAAGTCATGAAAGGGGCAATAGAAATGCAAGTGATTTCTTTAAATGCACTGCCCAGTGTGGCACTGAGTCGTACAGCCCAGGGAGCTCCATAGATTATAATCTGGGTCTGTGTTGAGTTAACTGAGCTCAGCCAAGGCAGCAGTTTATGGCGGGGGTGGGGAGCAGGGTGGCTCTGACAATTTGTCTCAGTGCCCCCCAAGCTAGGGAAGGGAATGAGTTTGGGTTGTCGGGGTTGGGGGGGGTGGGTGGTAGGGGAGGCTATATCAGCCGGGGTTACCAGGGCCTGATCGCTATACAGCAACCCCAGCTTGAAAATGCAACTGCGTCTCTGTGTATTGGCGCCAGTTAAGGACAGGATCGGGTTGGGGTGTGATGCACCCCAAGGTCGCGCATTAAAAAAACCGGCCACATGGCTTCAGAATCTGCGCCTTCAGGCACGGAGGGGAGAAACGGGATCTTTCTTTATTTTACATCAATATTTTGAGAAAGCTTTATTCTCCCGAGTATTTCCCATCTCCAGCTGTCTCTGAGTGGAGCTCCAGGCTCAAGGCGAGGATGGTTTTTAATAAAAGATAATGAACAATGGTACAGCACAGACTGTCTCCAACTTTTATAAGATTGAGGAAATATTACCCTGAATCCAGCCAAGAACTGAGGGAGCAACAAACCATCCTGTTTCCTTGTGATTTTAGAGTAGGTTTTTTCTTTAAAAGAAATTTAAAGAATATCATGGGTCTCCCAGGAACATTTTTGTGCTCTTCACAGATGTTAGCTCTGGGCAATAGAACTCTTCCCATTTCAGGCATGGGTTAGATACAGAGTAAAGCTCCCTCTACACTGTCCCGTCAAACAATCCCAGGGCAGGTACAGAATGAAGCTCCCTCTACACCATCCCATCAAACACACCCAGGGCAGGTACAGCATGGGTTAGATGCAGAGTAAAGCTCCCTCTACACCATCCCATCAAACACTCCCAGGGCAGGTACAGCATGGGTTTGATGCAGAGCAAAGCTCCCTCCACACCATCCCATCAAACACTCCCAGGGCAGGTACAGCACGGGTTAGATACAGAGTAAAGCTCCCTCTACACTGTCCCATCAAACACGCCCAGTGTGACAATTTTTACCATTTCCCATTTGAGTGAGATTGCCATCGGTGTCAAATTAGGGGAGGTTTTATGTTGCAAGCCTGTGAACCTGGATTGTGACTGCCCCAAACATGAAGGACCCTCACAGTGAGCAGAGAGAGGAGGGGATTTCTGAGTGGATTTGAACCCAGGTCCCTGATGTAGAGGTTGGCTGTGCAACTCACTGCACCACACAATGGTATTTGAATGTCAGACATATATTAAACAGCATCCCCAACAATCACACAACAACAAATTGCATTTACATAACATTATAAATTAGTATATGTCCCAGGACAGTTCACAGAGGAGAAACAGCTAGCAACACTAATGTGTGAAAATGCAGTCACTAGGTTTTAAGGGTAGCACTCTCGCCTCAGAGTCAGATGGCCGTGGGTTTGAGCCCCACTTGAGCACAAAATCCAGGCTGACAGTCCCAGTGCAGTACTCAAGTACTGTCGGAGGTGCCGTCTTTCAGATGAGACATTAAACCGAGGCCTTGTCTGCCCTCTCAGGTGGATGCAAAAGATCCCATGGCATTATTTCGAAGAAGAGCAGGGGAGTTCTCCCTGGTGTCCTAGGTCAATATTTATCCCTCAACCAACATCACTAAAACAGATTATCTAGTCAGTATCATATGGCGGTTTGTGGGATCTTGCTGTGCGCAAATTGGCTGCCACGTTTCCTACATTACACTTCAAAAAGTACTTCATTGGCTGTAAAGCGCTTTGGGAAGTCCTGAGAATGTAAAAGGTGTTACAGAATTGCAAGTTCTTTCTTTCTTTATTTTAAATGGGGGAGCGGAAGATTAACAGGAAACGGGGAGGAGAATCCCAAACGCAGTAGAGACAGCAGAAGGCTCAGCTACTAAAGGTGGGTGCACAGCAGTTGTGAAGGGCAATGGCTGGGACGTAGGGTAGCAGGACGTTAGAGAGGAGAAACTAACAGAAATGAACAAGTGGGTGGAACTGTCACAGTCCGTTTTATATTCACAATTATTTTTGCCAGCAATATTAATTTGCCCAGCTGACGCTGTTTTATGTCCCCTGTTCCGATAAGGAAATTTAATTGGATTCACAGCAACGAGTGGCCGGGGAACTGCCTGCAATGAAGAGACAATAAACCTGAAATGAAGGCACTTTGCAGTTTACCCGATATCTGCCTCAGCCCATAAGAGTCCGGAAACATCTTTTAAAAGCAACTTTGGACCTGGTCCTGTGTAATGAGCCAGGATTAATTAATAATGTCCTAGTTAAAGATCCCCTTGGAATGAGTGACCATAACATGGTCACATTCCATATCCAATTAGAGGGTGAGAAGGTTGGTTCTCAAACAAGCGTACTGAGCTTGAATAAAGGAGACTATGATGGTATGAGGGCGGAATTGATTAAAGTGGACTGGGAAAATAGATTAAAGGGTAAGACGGTACATGAGCAGTGGTGTTCATTTAAGGAGTTATTTTACAACTTTCAAAACAAATATACTCCACTGAGGAAAAAAGGGTGTAAAAGAAATGACAGCCATCCGTGGCTAAGTAAAGAAATTAAGGATAGTATCCGACTAAAAACAAGGACATATATGGTAGCCAAACTTAGTGGAAGGATAGAAGATTAGGAAGTCTTCAAAAGACAGCAAAAAGTAACTAAAGGATTGATTAAGAAAGGGAAGACAGATTATGAAAATAAATTAGCAAAAAATATAAAAACAGATAGCAAGAGTTTCTATCGTTATATAAAAAGAAAAAGGGTGGCTAAGGCAAACGTAGGTCCCTTAGAGGATGAGACCGGGAAATTAATGGTGGGAAACATGGAGATGGCAAAAATGCTGAACAAATATTTTGTTTCAGTCTTTACGGTAGAGGACACTAAGAACATCCCAACACTGGACAAACAGGGGGCTCTAGGGGGGGAGGAGCTAAATACGATTTAAATCACTAAGGAATTGGTACTCAGTAAATTAATGGGACTCAAGGCGGATAAATCCCCTGGCCCTGATGGCTTACATCCTAGGGTCTTGAGGGAAGTGGCAGTGGGGATTGTGGATGCTTTGGTAATAATTTTCCAAAATTCTCTGGACTTGGCAAAGGTCCCGGCAGATTGGAAAACTGCTAATGTAACACCCTTATTTAAAAAGGGTAGTAGGCAGAAGGCTGGAAATTATAGACCAGTTAGCCTAACATCTGTGGTGGGTAAAATTTTGGAGTCTGTTATTAAGGAGACAGTAGCAGAACATTTGGATAAACATAATTTAATAGGACACAGTCAGCATGGCTTTACGAAGGGGAAGTCATGTCTGACAAATTTACTTGAGTTCTTTGAGGACATAACTTACAGGGTGGATACAGGGGAACCAGTGGACATAGTGTATTTAGACTTCCAGAAGGCATTCGACAAGGTGCCACATAAAAGATTATTGCTCAAGATAAAGAATCACTGGATTGGGGGTAATATTCTGGCATGGGTGGAGGATTGGTTACCTAACAGGAAGCAAAGAGTTGGGATAAATGGTTCATTCTCGGACTGGCAACCAGTAGCCAGTGGTGTTCCGCAGGGGTCGGTGCTGGGTCCCCAATTCTTTACAATCTATATTAACGATTTGGAGGAGGGGACCGAGTGTAACATATCAAAGTTTGCAGATGATACAAAGATGGGAGGGAAAGTAGAGAGTGAGGAGGACATAAAAAACCTGCAGGGGGATATAGACAGGCTAGGTGAGTGGGCGGAGATTTGGCACATGAAATACAATATTGGAAAATGTGAGGTTATGCACTTTGGCAGGAAAAACCAGAGAGCAAGTTATTATCTTGATGGCAAGAGACTGGAAAGTACTGCAGTACAAAGGGATCTGGGGGTCCTAGTGCAAGAAAATCAAAAAGTTAGTATGCAGGTGCAGCAGGTGATCAATAAGGCCAACGGAATGTGGGCGTTTATTGCTAGGGGGATAGAATATAAAAACAGGGAGGTATTGCTGCAGTTATATAAGGTATTGGTGAGACCGCACCTGGAATACTGCATACAGTTTTGGTCTCCATACTTAAGAAAAGGCATACTTGCTCTCGAGGCAGTACAAAGAAGGTTCACTCGGTTAATCCCGGGGATGAGGGGGCGGATATATAAGGAAAGGTTGAGTAGATTGGGACTCTACTCATTGGAGTTCAGAAGAATGAGAGGCGATCTTATTGAAACATATAAGATTGTGAAGGGGCTTGATCGGGTGGATGCGGTGAGGATGTTCCCAAGGATGGGTGAAACTAGAACTAGGGGGCATAATCTTAGAATAAGGGGCTGCTCCTTCAAAACTGAGATGAGGGGAAACTTCTTCACTCAGAGGGTGGTAGGTCTGTGGAATTTGCTGCCCCAGGAAGCTGTGGAAGCTACATCATTGAATAAATTTAAAACAGAAATAGACAGTTTCCTGGAAGTGAAGGGAATTAGGGGTTACGGGGAGCGGGCAGGAAATTGGTCATGAATTTAGATTTGAGGTTAGGATCAGATCAGCCATGATCTTAATAAATGGCGGAGCAGGATCGAAGGGCCGATTGGCCTACTCCTGCTCCTATTTCTTATGTTCTTATGTTAAAATCTCATCGCTCCCCTGACGCCTGAACTGATTAAAGGGGGTGAGAGGCTGGGCCAGACGGACTGGGGGAGTCCCAGTCGGTGCTGACTCGACCATTCCAATAATGTCCTGGTCGGCCTCCCACTTTCCACCCTCTGTAAACTTCAGCTCATCCAAAACTCTGCTGCCCTGTATTCTAACTTGCACCAAGTCCCGTTCACCCTTCACCCCATGTGCTCGCTGACCTACATTGGCTCCCAGTCTGGCAACGCCTCGATTTTAAAATTCTCATTCTTGTTTTCAAATCCCTCCGTAGCCTCGTTCCTCCCTATCTCTGTAACCTCATCCAGCCCTACAACATTCCGAGATCTCTGCGCTCCTCCAATTCTGGCCTCTTGCGCGTCCCCGATTTTAATCGCCCCACCATTGGCGGCCACGCCTTCAGCTGCCAAGGCCCCAAGCTCTGGAATTCCCTCCCTTAACCTCTCTGCCTTTCTCTCCTCTTTAAGATGCTCCTTAAAACCTACTTCTTTGACCAAGTTTTTTGTCACCTGTCCTAATATCTCCTTTTGTGGCTCGGTGTCAAATTTTGTCTGATTTACGCTCCTATGAAGAGCCTTGGGACGTGTTACTATGTTAAAGGCGCTATATAAATGCAATTTGAATGGAGGGGGGCTACAATTAGTCTCAATGCCCCTCGACTAGGGAGGGGAAATCAGCCAGGGTTCCTGCTCCTGATCACTGTCCAGTGACCCACTGGGTTACAGAGAGGGGAAATCAGCCAGGGTTCCTGCTCCTGATCACTGTCCAGTGACCCCGGGGTTACAGAGAGGGGAAATCAGCCAGGGTTCCTGCTCCTGATCACTGTCCAGTGACTCCTGGGTTAGAGAGAGGGGGAATCAGCCAGGGTTCCTGCTCCTGATCACTGTCCAGTGACCCCTGGGTTAGAGAGAGAGGGAAATCAGCCTGGGTTCCTGCTCCTGATCACTGTCCAGTGACCCCTGGGTTAGAGAGAGAGGGAAATCAGCCCGGGTTCCTGCTCCTGATCACTGTCCAGTGACCCCTGGGTTACAGAGAGGGGAAATCAGCCAGGGTTCCTGCTCCTGATCACTGTCCAGTGACCCCTGGGTTAGAGAGAGGGGGAATCAGCCAGGGTTCCTGCTCCTAATCACTGTCCAGTGACCCCTGGATTAGAGAGAGGGGAAATCAGCCAGGGTTCCTGCTCTTGATCACTGTCCAGTGATCCCTGGGTTAGAGAGAGGGGGAAATCAGCCAGGGTTCCTGCTCTTGATCACTGTCCAGTGACCCCTGGGTTAGAGAGAGGGGGAAATCAGCCAGGGTTCCTGCTCCTGATCACTGTCCAGTGACCCCTGGGTTAGAGAGAGGGGAAATCAGCCAGGGTTCCTGCTCCTGATCACTGTCCAGTGACCCCTGGGTTAGAGAGAGGGGGAATCAGCCAGGGTTCCTGCTCCTGATCACTGTCCAGTGACCCCTGGATTAGAGAGAGGGGAAATCAGCCAGGGTTCCTGCTCTTGATCACTGTCCAGTGATCCCTGGGTTAGAGAGAGGGGGAAATCAGCCAGTGTTCCTGCTCTTGATCACTGTCCAGTGACCCCTGGGTTAGAGAGAGGGGGAAATCAGCCAGGGTTCCTGCTCCTGATCACTGTCCAGTGACCCCTGGGTTAGAGAGAGGGGAAATCAGCCAGGGTTCCTGCTCTTGATCACTGTCCAGTGATCCCTGGGTTAGAGAGAGGGGGAAATCAGCCAGGGTTCCTGCTCTTGATCACTGTCCAGTGACCCCTGGGTTAGAGAGAGGGGGAAATCAGCCAGTGTTCCTGCTCTTGATCACTGTCCAGTGACCCCTGGGTTAGAGAGAGGGGGAAATCAGCCAGGGTTCCTGCTCCTGATCACTGTCCAGTGACCCCTGGGTTAGAGAGAGAGGGGGAAATCAGCCAGGGTTCCTGCTCCTGATCACTGTCCAGTGCCCCCAGCTGGAAAGGTAACTGTGCAGGATCAGGAAGAGAAGCCATTGCAGAAGATTCTCTGGCTAGGACTGGATGGATCACCGAGCTGGACATTGGAGGAGAGGCCTGGGAAGAGGATGGTTTGGCCAACCGTGTCAAAGGCTGCATGACTGGGAAGGACAGGCCACTACCTAGTGAGCACCCCTCGTCTCATGAACCATCCTTAGGACTCAAGAGAGGATATTTAGGGCAGGCTTTAAAACCAAGACATCTGGAGAATGAATGGACCTACCCAAGGACTTTTGATTCAAACTGAGTCACACCTCCGGAGACACACTGACCTGCTGCTGGTCTCTCAACTGAAATATACTGATCCAATCTCCCACCAGGTGTCATGGTGGGTCCCCAATTCAACAAATTGAACCCAGTTTCCCCAGAGATTGTGTCCCAGCAACATACTGTGGATTTTTAATTGAGACACAATGTGCTGAGCTCCCAGAGGGGCTGTTGTGTAAACCTTCTTGTGAATTCAATTTACTTGAGCGGCAAATAGGCCTGCACAGCCCTCAGTCACCCCGAGTGACGGTCAAAGTGCTTGTAGTAGATGAAGAAGCAATTGGGAAGGCTCATCACTCTTGGCATGTCTTGTGTTGAGAGAAGGTGTTTCATTTGTGACCGGGAGCTTTAGTGCCTTACTGTAGTGAAAGACAGAAAGAACTTGCATTTATATAGTGCCTTTCACCTCCCCAGGACATCCCAAAGCCCTTTACAGCCAACAACAACTTGCATTTATATAGCACCTTTAACGTAGCAAAACCTTCCAAAGGCAGCCAATGAAATACTTTTCAAAGTGTAGTTACTGGTGATATGTGGGCAAACACGGCAGCCAATTTCTGCACAGCAAGATCCCACAAAGAGCAATGAGGTACTGACTAGATAGTCTTTTTAGTGATGTTGGTTGAGGGAGGAATGATGGCCAGGACACCAGGGAGAACTCCTTTGCTCTTCTTTGAATTAGGGTCTTTTATGCCCCACCTGAACTGGCAGGCGGGGCCTCAGTTTAACGTCTCACCTGAAGGACAGTGCAGCACTGCCTCAGTACTGCACTAAGAGTGTCAGCCTGGATTATGGGCTCAAGTCCTGGAGTAGTTACCAGCTGCTGAGTGTCAAAAGGGCTGCATCAAGTAAAAAGACTGCATGAATTTCTCCAGATTCTTACAATCTGGAATACATTGCTTGAAAGGGCGGTGGAAGCAGATTCAATAATGACTTTCGAAAAGGAAATTAGATAAATGTTTGAGAAGTGAAAATTTTGCAGGGCCATGGGGAAAGAGCCAGGGGAGTGGGACTAATTGGATAGCTCTTTCAAAGAGCCGGCACAGGCACAATGGGCCAAATGGCCTCCTTCTGTGCTGTATCATTCTATGATTCTATGAAGATCTGGTCTCTAATGCTGGCTTGCTATCAGTGGCAGCCAGTCCCAGCTCCCAGATATCCCATACAGTAACAAAAGCACCTTTAATATTATGAATGGCCCAGGGCATTTCACTATGCTTGTCGAAGTGACCAAGGGAGGGGGAGGGGGATGAGGGGGAGAGCTTTATCCACAATCATTGCAACACACGGCTCAGATTTCTGCGGTGACCCAACAGTTGGGCGCAGCTGCTCTCCCCGACATGACTGTCAGACAGCTGGTGCGGTTGGTTTCTTGCTGGAAGTTTGTCGAAGTCGTGGTGGTGGGGGGGGGGCGGGGGGGCAGGATGGGGGGAGAGGAGGAGTGGGTGGGAGTCGCTTGGCTGACCTCTTCTCCTGACACAGGAATGTTGAAAGCTCAACGATGCGGCACCGGAAAGCGGAGCGGTCACTCTGAGTGCGCGAGGACGCAGGTCGTAACTTGAGCCAGACCCTCGGTGGCAGGCGAGGAGCTCCAGGTGGCACCTGCCCGCGACCTCCACCTGAGTGACCGCTCTTCGGATGGGAGCCCTGGGCAGTCAGTGTCAGCGGGGGTATTCGACCGTGGGGATCATCGCAGCTGAGCCTGATCTCGCCGTCACCTGACACTAGGGCATTTTCCGGCAGGGAGTCACTGGATCACGATCAGGAGCAGGAACCACGGCTGATCTTTTTGTCCTTCTTCCTAAAGCTGGGGGTGGGGGGGGCGGAGGCCAATTTTATTTTTATTTGATCTCGGGATGTGGGCGCCGCTGGCAAGGCTGGCTTTTTTTTTACACCTCCTTTGCTGCCCCTTGAGAAGGTGGTGGTGAGCCGCCTTCTTCTTGAACCGCTGCAGTCTGAGTGGTGAAGGTTCTCCCACAGTGCTGTTTGGTCAGGAGTGCCAGGGTTTTGACCCAGCGATGAAGAAGGAACGACCGATGGGATGGTGTGTGACTTGGAGGAGAAGGTGCAGGTGATGGTGTTCCCATGTGCCTGCTGCCGTTCTCAGTGGTAAAGGTTGCAGGGAGGGATTTGCTGTTGGAGTGTGTTCAAAATTATGAGGGGTTTTGATGGAGTAAATAAGGAGAAACTGTTTCCACTGGCAGGAGGGTCAGTAATCAGAGGACACAGATTTAAGATAATTGGCAAAAGAACCAGAGGGGAGATGAGGAGACATGTTTTTACTCAGCGAGTTGTTATGATCTGGAATGTGCTGCCTGAAAGGGCGGTGAAAGCAGATTCTACAATAGCTTTCGAAAGGGAATTGGATAAATACTTGAAAAGGAAACATTTGTTGGGCTATGGGGAAAGAGTGGGACTAGTTGGATAGCTCCTTCAAAGAGCCGGCACAGGCCCAATGGGCCGAATGGCCTCCTTCTGTGCTGTAAGATTCTATGAACTCATTGTAGCGGTCTCCCAGCCAAGATCAGCCAACTCAGCACAGACCGGGGAACAAACCTAGGATCTTCCTAGTCTGTGTGACCCTGCTCCACAGTAGGTGGTGCATTGTTAATACTGATCCTATGTTGCTCTCTCCGTTTGTCCTTGATGACTGGAACATTAGCCATTGCTTGGAATGGGGAATACCCTCCATTGCTAATCCCTCCCAGCTGATGAACCCTTGTTCTAGATATAGCCTGGGAGTCAGGATAGACAGTGGAATGCACTGAGTCACCAGCTAATGTTACAGAAATAAACGTAACTCACACCAACACTCCCTGGTGGACAGGCTGGGCTCCTTTCTAAAAGTGATACAGGAGAATCCAAGGGTTTGTCCTGGGTCAGGGGATCCAGCGTATCCTCCCTGCTTTCACTCCACTATCACCAGGGCCTTCAGCTGTCTCGGCCCTAATCTCTGGGGTTCCCTTCCGCAATGCGACCATTCTCCCCCGGCTTTGAAAGCCTCCTCGGACCCACCTCCTCCACCATGCAAAATTCCGTCATCTCTCCTTACTTTTCCAAACCTGCTTTGCATCTGTTTCTGTCAGTTTGTTCTCGAGATGTGGGCATTTATGGCCCAGGACTTGTTGCCCAGAGAAAGAAAGAAAGAGTTGCATTTATATAGCACCTTTCACGACCTCAGGACATCCCAAAGCGCTTCACGGCCAATGTAGTACTTTTTGAAGTGTAGTCACTGTTGTAATGTAGGAAATGTGCACAGCAAGATCCCACAAACAGCAATGTGATAATGACCAGATCATCTGTTGTAGTGATTTTGGTTGAGGGATAAATACTGAGGACCCGTCTGCCCTCTCAGGTGGATGTACAAGATCACGTGGAGGCCATGGGTGCCGGTTAGACCAGAATTCAGTGAGTGTAGTTAAGGGGCTGTAGTTATAGGTTCTGTTCACCCCTCCCTCCCCCCCCCCCACAAACACACACACCATACCCTAAGCCTGGAGTCAAAACAGATTTATTTTTCAGTATTTCTTTCCTCCTCCCTCTTCTTCATCCGCAGAATGATACCAGGACTAAAAGGGTTAAATTATGAGGACAGGTTGCACAGACCAGGCTTGTATTCCCTTGAGTAAAGAAGATTAAGGGGTGATCTAATCAAGGTGTTTAAGATGATTAAAGGATTTGATAGGATAGATGGAGAGAAACTATTTCCTCTGGTGGGATAGTCCAGAACAAAGGGGCATAACCTTTAAATCTGAACTCAGCTGTTCAGGGGTGATGTCAGGAAGCATTTCTTCACACAAAGGGGAGTAGAAATCTGGAACTCTCTCCCCAAAAAGCTGTTGAGACTGGGGGACAACTGAAACCTGAGATTGATAGATTTTTGTTAGGCAAGGGTATTAAGGGTTACGGAGCCAAGGCGGGTAGATGGAGTTAAGATACAGATCAGTCAAGATCTAACTGAATGGCGGAACAGGTTCGAGGGGCTGAATTGCCTCCTCCTGTCCTTCTGTTCCCCCTGACCCTGAATGCGCTGACCTTTCCTGGGGCACAGTCCCCATGCTGCGGCCTGAACCGTCCAGGTTAAATACTGTCGAGGCTCACTTACCATGATCCCAGTCAGCAGACAGACTCCCTTCCCGCAGTAAGTGTTGGGGACCATGTCCCCATATCCAATGGAAAGGAACGTTATGGAGATGAGCCACATCGCCCCCAGAAAGTTACTGGTGACGTCCTGGTTATCGTGGTACCTGGGGGGACAGACGGAGAGAGTTAGGACGTCATGGAGTGAACATAAGCGACATAAAGACTGAGAAATGGCTCAAATCCCTTCACACCAGTTGCTTGTTGTGATGTAAAAAGAAAGACTTGTATTTATACAGTGCCTTTCACAACCTCAGGACATCCCTAAGCGCTTTACAGCCATTGAAGTAATTTTTGAAGTGTAGGAAACGCGGCAGCCAATTTGCACACAGCAAAATCTTACAAGCAGCAATGTGATAATGACCAGATAAATTTTTCAGTCTGAGTCAGGAGGTTGTGGGTTCGAGTCCCACTCCAGAGACTTGAGCACCTAATCCAGCCTGACACTCCCAGTGCAGGACTGAGGGAGTGCTGCACTGTCGGAGGTGCCGCCTTTCGGATGAAACTGTCTGCCCTCTCAGGTGGATGTAAAAGATCCCACGGCCACTATTGGAAGAAGAGCAGGGGGAGTTCTCCTCGGTGTCCTGGGCCAATATTTATCCCTCAACCAACATCACTAAAACAGATGATCTGGTCATTTATCACATTGCTGTTTGTGGGATCTTGCTGTGCGCAAATTGGCTGCCGTGTTTCCTACATTACAACAGTGACCGCACTTCAAACGTACTTCATGGGCTGTAAAGCACTTTGGGACGTCCTGAGGTCATGAAAGGAGCGAGAGAAATGCAGGTTTGTTCTTTCTTTCACAAATACCACAAGCTCAGAGTGGCAACGAGTCAGTAACTGAGGGTTAAATTTTATGAAAACAGAAAACTCTGATCCCCAGCACACGTCACACCTAATCTATCCTCAGACTCTCTCCTGATTGCCTCCGCTCTAATTTATTTTTCTTAATCATTTTGATTCCATTACCAATGCAAATAGATTTTTCCCACATGCTCGAAGCGACCATTAGCTGCTCTTCAACACACAGCTCCCCGTCCTCAGGTGATGATCTCACGATATTGGCCGCCACACGGAGGATGCTGAAAGCCTCTCACTTCCCTCTCTCTCCCCTTCCCACCCCTCCACCTCTCCAACCAGACGCATCTCCTGCCTGCAGCCTTCCCCCATCGGACCTTCGTCGGTTCAGCTGGAAGATCGGACTGATCCCACCACCCTTGAATCCAGCCCTATAACCTTAGCCTGAGTCAACAGCCTGTGTGACTGGGTGGCATCAAAATATCTTTAAAAACATGTATCCAGGAGATAAATGGCCTGATGCTCTGTTTCTTGGTAGTCCTGGTTGAGGGAGGAATATTGACCCAGGACACCAGGGAGACTTCCTCTGCTCTTTTTTGAAATAGTACCGTGGGATCTTTTACGCCCACCTGAGAGGGCAGACGGGGCCTTGGTTTAACGTCACATCTGAAAGACGGCTCCTCCGACAGTGCAGCACTGGAAGTGTCAGCCTGGATTATGAGCTTAAGTCCCTGGAGTGGGACTCACAACCTTCTGAGTCAGAGGCGAGAGTTCCCTAAGATGTCCTTGTCTCTCAAGCTCCCTCTTAAGTGACAGTGGTGATCTTTATTTACCATATGTGAACTGTAACTGGTACAGGTCTAAGCTTTTGTGTCCATCTAGAATATGAAATTCACCCAGTTTTGGAACTGAAATGCAGTACAATTCCAGAGTCACAAATTGAATAAAGTTACATTCAGTCTTCAGGCAGCAGAGATTGGAGCCTTAAGGTATGTCTTTGAAACCTGGTTATAGCTGGGATTCATTACAGCAAACTCAATTAGGAGAGTGAGTGATACAGAAGGAATAGTTCAGGGACCGATGGACTGAATTAATCTGTCACTTGACAATTAAACTATGGTTCAAAACGGGGAAAAAAAGGACATTTATACAGTAGCTTATTGTACCTTTCAGAAACATCCCAAAGTGCTACATGAATGGTGAATTACTTTGAAGTGCGATGAGTGTTGTTTTGTAGGGAACGCGGCAGCCATTTTATACACAGCAAGATTCCACAAGCAGCGGTGAGCTGAATGACCAGTTCTTTTTTTGTTGTTGTTGATGTTGGTTGAGGGATGAATATTGGCCCAGGACACTAGGGAGAACTCCCCTGCTCTTCTTTCAATAGTGCCATGGGATCTTTAACATCCACCCAAACAGGCAGAGGGGTCCTGGGTTTAACAGCTTATTTGAAAGTCGGTTCCTATGACAGTGCAGCACTCCCTCAGCGCTGCATTGATGTGTCAGCCTGGATTATGGGTTCAAGTTCTGAAGTGAGGCTCAAACCCACAAAGTGCTACCTCCCAAAGTCTGCCCCATTTCCACCCTGTGCCCTATTTCTGCCCCGAGCCCCATTTCCACACCAGCAGGGAGGATCTATGACCACTGTTATATTGCTGGCCTCCCAGGTTTACTGTCACCCGCAGATTGGCAGTGACTGCCTGGCCAATGCGTCAAGCTCGGGGGCTTCATGACTTCAGTGGACGTGGGATGGTGGGCAGACATTCAGCCGGCCTGTGTCAGTCTACACGCGGACCCAACAAGGGACTCGTGTTGTAGCCCACTTACTGGGGCCATGCAAATCGGCAACAGCCGGACCTCCTGATAGGTTGTCATCCGCTGAAAGCTGGGGACATAAGGTGACGGTAAAAGTCTCCAACTGTCCCCAGAGATGATACTTTCAAATCAACAACAACATTGCATAAACTTGCATTTATACAGCGCCTTTAACGTGGTGAAACGTAGTGTCCCCAAGGCTCTTTATAGGAGTGTAATCAGACCACATTTGACATCGAGCCACGTAAGGAGATATTAGGACTTGGTCAAAGAGGGAGGTTTTAAGGAGCTCTTAAAGGAGGAGAGAGAGGCGGAGAGGTTTAGGGAGGGAATTCCAGAGCTTAGACGGCTGAAGGCACGGCCGCCAACGGTGGGGCGAAGGAAATGGGGGATGCACAACAGGCCAGAATTGGAGGAACGCAGAGTTCGGGGAGGGTTGTAGGGCTAGAGGAGGATACCAAGGCCAGGGAGGGATCTGAACGCGAGAATCAGAATTTTAAGTTAATGCTGGACCCGGAGTAAAATACTATTTGATTCAACTCTGTGGTTGTGAAATATTGCAGGAGATGCTCATTAATGGTGTTAATGAGCCCTTAACGACCGAACATGAATAGATTTTGCGGTAATGCTTTTTTGATCCAGTTTTAGAAGGCTGAGAATGGGGAAATAAAGACCAACTCTCCTTCACTGCTTTCAGCCTCCATTCTATCACTTTTTAGTCTTTACCCTTTTTACCAAAATTAGCAACGGCCAGAATTTTGGCTGCACTGGTTTTCCAACTCCTTCCCTCCCTCACCCTCATTCTTGATGCCTCTGCCTTCTTTTAAGGTAACTGGCAAAAGAATCAGGGGGGAGATGAGGAGATTTTTTTTTTACTCAGCGAGTTGTTATGATCTGGAATTTGCTGCCTGAAAGGGTGGTGGAAGCAGATTCAACAGTAACTTTCAAAAGGGATTTGGATAAATACTTGAAGGGGAGAGAATTGCAGGGCTATGGGGAAAGAGCAGGGGAGTGGGACGAAGTGGATCCCATTGTGCCTGTGCCGGCACAGGCACAATGGGATGAATGGCCTCCTTCTGGGCTGTATCATTCTATGATTCTATGAGGATCTGAACTGCTCACAGGGGACACCAGATATTTGGCGAGAATAAAAGATGGTAGCCCAAATTAAACACACTTGTATGTCGTCAACTCAATTCCAGTGACGGCGAGTCAACAGCCCATAATATGACACTAATTGGGCCATGATGATGACTGGTGTGGGCCATCTTCTGTGTGTTTTACGGTGCTTTATAGGGGCAGAAGCTCACTGTGTATCTATCTCTCTTTCTGTCTCTCAGCATGTGTCTGTCCCTCTGTTTCTTTCTGTTTGTGTGCGTGTCTCTCGCTCTCTCTCTCGATTTGTTTGTCCATATGTGTGTGTCTCTCTTTCTCTGTCACTTTCTCTCTCTTATCTGCCTGACTCTCTCACATTTCTTTCTCAGTGTTTCTATCTGTCTCTCCCACTCTCTCTTGCTTACCCTCTCTCTGTCTGTCTCTTTCTCACTCTTCCTTTCTCACTCTCAAACAGACTGTGTCTTTCTGTCTGTCTCACTCTTACACCTCTCTGTGGTTACACTCTCTTGTCTCTGTATCACTCAGTCCGCTGCTTCTGACGTTGGTGCAAAGATGACCGATGGAAGTGCCCGGACTGAAACAGAGAACAAGAGTGCCTCAGACTCGATACGAGGCGGGCCCCCTAACAAACTCTACCCAACCCTACCCCAAAGCACCCCACCAGTGCAACATTTTCCCATTTCCCTCAACAGCCAACCTGTGGCCTCTGGCAGTGAGATTGTCTCGTTAGTGCTGAGTTAGGTAGTTTTATGCTTTGAGCCCATCCCCGATAGGAACTGGGAAATTTGATACAGGGTCCCTACAGTCAGAAGAACTTGCATTTCTATAGCGCCTTGCTCAGCCTCAATTTAACGTCTCATCTGACTAATGGCACCTCCGACAGTGTCGCACTCCCTCAATACTGGCACCGGAGTGTCAGCCTGGATTTATGCGCTCAAGTGTCTGGAGTGGGGCTTGAACCCACAACCTTCTGAGTCAGAGGTGTGAGAGAGAGAGCTACCCACTGAGCCATGACTGACAGAAGGCTGAAGAGATTTTCATCCCATTGGTTTGGAATGGACATAATGCCAAATCCTAAAGGTGAAGCTCATGAGGGGGAGATCAATGTGGATCTGAACAGGCTGGGGTTCTTTTCTCTAGAAAAGAGAAGGCTGAGGGGTGACCTGATAGAGGTCTTTAAGATTACGAAGGGGGTTCAACAGGGTAGACGTAGAGAAGATGTTTCCACTTGCGGGGGAGACCAAAACTAGAGTCATAAATAAAGAGAGTCACTAATAAATCCAATAGGGAATTCAGGAGAAACCTCTTTACCCACAGAGTGGTGAGAATGTGGAACTTGCTACCACAAGGAGTGGTTGAGGCGAATAACATCGATGCATTTAAGGGGAAGCTAAATAAACACATGAGGGAGAAAGGAATAGAAGGATATGCTGATAGGGTGAGATGAAGTAGGGTAGGGTGAGGAGCATAAACACTGGCACAGACCAGTTGGGCCGAATGGCCTGTCTCTGTGCTGTAGACTGGATGTAAGGTGGGAGTGAGACCCCTTCCTCAGCACCGACCTCCCTCCATCTCACTAAGGATGAAATCCACCCTCTCACCTCTCGCAGACCCGGACGGTCCAGGCGGCAATGATCCAGAGCGAGATGCTGAACACGAGGAGCACGGTCCCAGGGCAGATGGTCATGAGCGTCTTCATCACGAAGCGCGTGTTGAAGTTGATCTTGTTGAGCGCCCCAATGCTGCGCGAGGAGGCGTCCGTGAAGAGCTTGCTGTGGAGGAGCATGACCCGGGCAATGAGGTAGAGCCGGAGGAACATGGGGATGGAGAGGACGATGTCCACGTCGGCCCAGGTCTCCGACAGCGTGTATGAGAACGCGAGGCGGGCCTTCCAGTGGAACATGTAGCGTCCGGGAATCGGGTGAATGGCGCACACCAACATCTCCAAACTCATGAAGAAAATCCGCTCATATGTCATGGCTATCCTCCAATCATCAGCTCCGTTGTCTATCATGAAAAGCTGCAAGACAGAAATGACAGGGGGTTTTGATAGAGTAAAACCAGCAGAAAGTCTGTTTAGAAGTACAAAAGCAAGGAAGTTATGCTAAACCTTTATAAATCACTGGTTAGGCCTCAGCTGGAGTATTGTGTCCAATTCTGGGCACTACACTTCAGGAAGGATGTCAAGGCCTTGGAGAGGGAGCAGAGGAGATTTACTAGAATGGTACCAGGGATGGGGGACTTCAGTTATATGGAGAAGCTGGGATTGTTCTCCTTAGAGCAGAGAGGTTAAGGGGAGATTTAATAGAAGTGTTCAAAATCATGAAGGGTTTTGATAGAAACTGTTTCCACTGGTGGGAGGTTCGGTAACCAGAGGACACAGATTTAAGATAATTGGGAAAAGAACCAGAGGGGAGGTGAGGAGAATTTTTTTACGCAGCGAGTTATGATTATCTGGAATGCGCTGCCTGAAAGGACGGTGGAAACAGATTCAACAGTAACTTTCAAAAGGGAATTGGATAAATACTTGAAAAGGAACAAATTTGCAGGGTTAATGGGGAAAGAGTAGGGGAGTGGGACTGATTGGATAGCTCTTTCAAAGAGCTGGCACAGGCATGATGGGCCGAATGGCCTCCTTCTGTGCTGTATGATTCTATGATAAACAAGTGGTCACCAGGGGCTGAAGAGTTCATTCTGCCTCGAGGTGGTCAGTCAGTCAGCATTTTACTATTTAATGCTTCCTGTCCTTTCCCCTATTCAGGACTTCACGGTGACTGGAGAGGGAAGCATTGCTCAGAGCTCTGGAAGATTCTTACCACGTCACTTGTTGTTTATTCGCTGATTGGCAAGATGTGGCGAGTCAAGGACAAGTCTCGGCCACTGGGACCCGACATTCCTTTTTCTAACATCCTAATCCTCCCAGTACAACCTCCGTTTGTACTCTGCACGACCCTTGTGCTTAGCCTCCAATACCCCAGCCTGCGAGAAAGTTCTTGAGAAAAGGTTCTAAAAACTTTGGAAAGGAGGCGGGGGAGAGGGCACCTTGCAGAGGTAAATGAGGATAACAAGCAAACCAGAATTGGTTAAAGAAAGAAAGAACTTGTATTTATATAGCACCTTCCACAACCTCATGAATTCCCAAAGCGCTTTACAGCCAATGAAAGTACTTTTTGAAGTGTAGTCACTGTTGTAATGTAGGAAACGTGGCAATTTGTGCACAGAAAGATCCCACAAACAGCAATGTGATAATGACCAGATCATCTGTTTTTAGTGATATTGGTTGAAGGATAAATACTGGCCCAGGACAACGGGGAGAACTCCCCTGCTCTTCTTCAAAATGATGTGGAGATGCCGGTGATGGACTGGGGTTGACAATTGTAAACAATTTTACAACACCAAGTTATAGTCCAACAATTTTATTTTTAATCCCACAAGCTTTCGGGGGCTTTCCCCTTCCTCAGGCGGTGTGGAAATAGTGTGGAAACTTCTCCAAAATAGTGGCCATGGGATCTTTTACATCTGCCTGAGAGGGCAGACAGGGCCTCGGTTTAACATCTCATCCGAAAAAACAGCACCTCCAACAGTCACAACACTCCCTCAGGACTGCACTGGGAGTATGAGCTTAGATTATGTGCTTATGTTTCCGGAGTGGGATTATGAACCTACAACCTTCTAACCCAGAGGTGAGAGTGGGACCCACTGAGCCACAGCTATGAAATGTGGAAAAGGACTTTACATGAAACCATGACCATAGGACGAGGGGTCACGGGTACACACTGGGAAAAGGCAGCTTCAGGACTGATGTTGGGGAGAATCAGTGATCAGTAACTGGATCAAGCTCAGGGTAGAATCATTCCAAAACTGGAGGCATTCAAGAAGGAGCTGGATGCTGTGATAGGGGAATCGTAGATTTCTATGGAAAGGCTGAATGGTCTCCCTGATCTGTACTGATCTTTATTTGAGCCAAGGTTGTGGAGTCCTCCAGTGACCCAGTGGTTGGTGCCATAGAGAGGGTTCTGGCTGGTGTTAGATGCTCAAGGAACAGTAATCAACTTAAACATGCTTCAGAGAGGATCACAGATGAAGCAGGATATCGAAAGCGGGGGCTGTGTGAAGGAGATAAGAGAGAAACTGCAGCCTTCTCTGTCATTGTAAGAGCGAGGAATGAGAGACAGAGATGGAGAAATAGAGAGCGACAGCAAGTGAGGGAGAAATGGAGAGGGAGAGACAGAGGGAGCGACAGACAAAGAGAGAAATGGAGAGGGAGAGACAGACAGAAATAGAGTGAGACAGTGAGTGAGAGAGAAAAATGGAGGAGGAGAGACAGAGGGAGCGACAGACAGAGAGAAACAGAGAAATGGAGAGGGAGAAACAGTAAGTGAGAGAGAAATGGAGAGGGAGACAGACGCAATGAGAGACAGACTGAGAGAAATGGAACCTCAGAGAGAGAGAGAGAGGCAGAAGAAGACAGAGAAATGGAGAGACAGACAAAGAATGAGAGACAGATAAGAGAGACATAGAGGGAGAGAGAGCGACAACAATTCTCTGAGCACGGAATGCCACAGTGTGCTATTCCCGTTGCCTAGGAGACAACATCAAAGTCCAGTAATAGCTAATTAGCTTCCCAGTGTAGGCCATGGAGTGCCACGTGTGAAATGAAGTGTATCTCTGCCTGACTCCCTCATTCAACACTTTAAACGGACAATCTCCACAGTACGGTGATTCTATTTGTGATATCACTTAGAATTTAAACAGGCAGATTGAGTATCGGGATTTATTTTTAACAGTGTCCTTCCCGGAATTGCCATGAAGGCCCAAAAATCTCTCCAGGGTGCTGGGGTTGGCTGCCATTTTGGTCCCGTCTCTGAACAGTTTGATGTTGTTGTGACTCAGTTGTCACAAACAGTCGGGAAGACCCCTTCTCAGGGAGAGGCTGATCCAAGGGAGGGTCCCCAGGGTTCTCTATTTGAAGTGTAGTCATTGTTGGCATATAGGAAACGCGGCAACCAATTTGCACACAGCAAGATCCCACAAATGATAATGACCATAACAGCACAGGAGGAGGCCATTCGGTCCATCAAACCCATGCTGGCAACAGACAACCAGATCATCTGTTTTTTAGTGATGTTGGTTAAAGGATAAATATTGGCCCAGGAAGTACTCCCCTGCTCTTCTTTGAATAATGGCTGTGGAATCATTTACATCCACCTGAGAGGGGCAGATGGGGCCTCGAGTTAACCTCACATCTGAAAAACACCCCTCCGACAATGCAGCGCTCCCTCAGTACTGCACTGAGACTGTCTGCCTGGATTATAGGCTCAAGTCTCTGGAGTGGGACTCGAACCCACAACCTTCTAACTCAGAGGCGAGAGAGAGAGTGCTACCCACTGAGTCACGGCTGACACTAAAATGGCGGACTGATAAAGAGAGCGGGTGACACGAGGGGGTGGATGGGCTCTGGGTAGTGGAGTGGAGGGGGCACCCTGGCATCATTGAAGAGACGATTGGATTGGATGCTGTCATGGGGGTGGGCTGCAGTGTCTTTCGGGATGGGCTGAATGGCCTCCCTCTTCTGCATCGAGCAGTCGCTGAACAGCACAGTCCGAGGCTCCTCTACCTTAGGCCAACCCGGGTGACTTGCCCCGTTTTCCTGAAGGGGCTGATCTTTGCTAAGGTGCAGGTTCACCACCTCGTCCAAGGTTGAACCCGGGCAGTCAGTGCAAGCAAGCTGCTGTGCAGCCTCTCGAAGGGCTAATTTTAGCTCTCCAACTTCAAGCTACACAACCCAGAGTAGCAATAAGCCGAATAAATTGGAAAGCGCCAGGTTGATTCCCCAGTCGGTACTGAGTTAGCTGATCACAGTCGAGATGGGTGCTACAATTAGCTCAGAGAGTGAGGGAGATGGGGGCAAGTAGCCAGGTCTCCTGTTCCTGACAATTATCCAGGGACTGTGGGTCCCCATCACAGTTGATTATCAACAATAACTTGCATTTATATAGCGCCTTTAACGTAGTAAAATGCCCCAAGGCGCTTCACAGGAGCGTAAATTTGACACCGAGCCACATAAGGAGATATTAGGATAGGTGACCAAAAGCTTGGTGAAAAAGGTAGGTTTTACGCTGCGTCTTAAAGGAGGAGAGAGGTAGAGAGGCGGAGAGGTTTAGGGAGGGAATTCCAGAGCTTAGGGCCTTGGCAGCTAAAGGCACGGCCGCCAATGGTGGAGCGAAGGAAATCGGGGATGCGCAAAGGCCAGAAATGGAGGAATGCAGAGATCTCGGAGGGTTGTGGGGCTGGAGGAGGTTACAGAGATAGGGAGGGGGCGAGGCCAAGGAGGGATTTGAACACGGGGACGGCAATTTCAAAATCATTACAACTTGCCGACATTTGTTGTCTGGACTCGTGAAGATTGGCCACTTTGTGGGGTGGGGGGGGTTGGGGGGGTGGGCGGTGGAGAGCAGCCCAAAGGAACCCCACCGATAGACAGTGCTTTCAGGGGGTCGGCGAGGGGGGTGTGGATTAAAGGGGGAAACATCGTCCAAGACTGCAGGAGAACCAGGAATTTTCAGTTCCACCAAACATTCGCACCCGGTCTCCTGGGATACGTGGCAGCAGGTTATTCTTGGAGGTGAGGAGAAGCTGGGTCGGTCCACAGCAATCCTTGGCAGCCTGTGGGTGAGTGACAAAACCTTCAGTGTGAAATGTGTCACAGATAAAGAAATATTCAGCGCTGGAGGGCTGTGTTCGGGTTGCCAACCCTCTAGGATTGCCCTGGAGTCTCCAGGAAGTGAAGATTAATCTCTGCGAGCAAAAACCCAGGAGAAAAATCAACGGGCCATAAAAAAAGTGTTTCTTTCATTTTCTTTGCACACTTATGTTTATTAATTATAAAAATATTGGAGATGGGGGGGGGGAAAAAGGCTGTTTGACCAGGCGAGGCGGTTGGAGGTCATGTGATGAAACCTCCAGGAATACGTCCAACCAGAGTTGGCAACTCTCAGCTGTGTGCATTCAAGAGACATTGCCTCGAGCTTTGAGATTAGCTTTAAGTAAATAATCCCTTAACGAGAAGCAGTGTTTCAGATTGTTTGTAAAATTCTGAAGCTCCCTGCTTCACCCAGCTAAAAACCCACAGAAACTGTTCCAGCATCTGCGGCCTAGGAGTTAAGGGTTATGGTTGTCATGGTTACCGAGAGCTGGAAACCAATTGAGACAGCAATTATTGCCCTTGTAAAAAATCAGAACGAGCTCTACATGGCCCACTGTCCCTCTCCTAACTCATTGATTTTTAAGGTGAATTTATAACCAAGTGCCAACTCTGGTTCAAACTGTCTTTTTTTTTTGCACAAGCCATTGTAGAAATGAATGCCTGAAATGGAGATTTCCCCCAATGGCTTGGTGTGGTACTCAGCCATACAAATCAGGAAGGTCCCAGATTGCGCCCAGAATCTGCATTAAGGTGTCCAGCTGTGGCTCAGTGCGTAGCAATCGTGCCTCTGAATCAGAAGGTCTTAGGTTCAAGTCCCACCCCAGAGACTTAGTTATAATAATCCAAGCTATACTCCCAGTACAGTACTGAGGGAATGCTGTGCTGTCTTTCAGAGGACATGTTACACCAAGGCCCTATCTGCTGCCTCAGGTAGATGTAATAGATCCCATGGCCACTATTTTGAAGAAAAACAGGGGAGTTCTACCCTCAACCAACGTCACTAAAACAGATGATCTGGTCATTATCACACTGCTGTTTGTGGGATCTTGCTGTGTACAAATTGGCTGCTGCGTTTCCTACACTACAACAGTGACCACACTTCAAAAAGTACTTCATTGGCTGTAAAGCACTTTGGGGTGTCGTGAAAGGTGCTATGGAGATGCAAATCTTTCTTTGTTCTCAGCTATAATTCATTTCAGCACCTCCTAAACAAGGGAAAGAAACATAAATAATCCAGTGAAGTTACCTTTGCCTCCAGGTTCATTGGCAACACTTTGGGAAAATGAAAAATTGTTCAAGGAGATTTACTTCATTAAATTTCGAGGTTACTATGATAATGGCTACTGGAGCAGGTCAGAGGCTGGGTATTCTGCGGCGAGTGACCCACCTCCTGACTCCCCAAAGCCTTTCCACCATCTTCAAGGCACAAGTCAGGAGTGTGGTGGAATACTCTCCACTTGCCTGGATGAGCGCAGCTCCAACAACACTCAAGAAGCTCGACACCATCCAGGACAAAGCAGCCCGCTTGATTGGCACCCCATCCACCACTTTAAACATTCACTCCCTTCACCAGCGGCGCATCGCGGCTGCAGTGTGTACCATTCACAGGATGTACTGCAGCAACTCGCCAAGGCTTTTTCGACAGCACCTCCCAAGCAGCAGGTACATGGGAACAACATCACCTGCACGTTCCCCTCCAAGTCACACACCATCCTGACTTGGACATATATCGGCCGATCCCTCATTGATGCCGAGTCAAAATCCTGGCACTCCCTGCCTAGAAGCGCTGTGGGAGAACCTTCACCACATGGACTGCAGCGGTTCAAGAAGGCAGCTCACCACCACCTTCTCAAGGGGCACTAGAGGATGGGCAATAAATGCTGGCCTTGCCAGTGACGCCCACATCCTGAGACTGAATGAAAAAAGTAACTGAGCTCTCTTTGTTCATTGCTTTCTATAAAAACGATTACAGCTCTCACAATCAGTGATCCCCACAACTCCCAGTCCTCAATCAATCACCACAATAAAAGTACTGGAGCCCACACAAGCCTCTTAGCAAGGTAGCCAAGGTGATATAAATAAGTCAATAAACAGCATATGTGAACAAAATCACCAGCTGGAAGCAGAACAGGCAAGGATACATTTCAACAGAGTCACAGCACCCCTTGAACTAGCTGTGCAGAGTCGTTGTTTATTCAGGGTAAGGGTAATTTAACACAGTGTATCTGTGCAGCATTACTGTTTATTCAGGGTAAGAGTCACTCACTGTGTGACTGTACAGAGTCACTGTTTATTCAGGGTAAGGGTCACTCACTGTGTAACTGTACAGAGTCACTGTTTATTCAGGGTAAGGGTCACTCACTGTGTGACTGTACAGAGTCACTGTTTATTCAGGGTAAGGGTCACTCACTGTGTGACTGTACAGAGTCACCGTTTATTCAGGGTAAGGGTCACTCACTGTGTGACTACAGAGTCACCGTTTATTCAGGGTAAGGGTCACTCACTGTGTAACTGTACAGAGTCACTGTTTATTCAGGGTAAGGGTCACTCACTGTGTGACTGTACAGAGTCCTGTCGATTCAGGGTAAGAGTCACTCACTGTGTAACTGTACAGTCACTGTTTATTCAGGGTAAGGGTCACTCACTGTGTAACTGTACAGAGTCCCTGTTTATTCAGGGTGAGGGTCACTCACTGTGTAACTGTACAGAGTCACTGTCTATTCAAGGTAAGGGTCACTCACTGTGTGACTGTACAGAGTCACTTTTTATTCAGAATTGTAAAACGGTGAGCAATCTGAACTGACTGTGGACTAATTTTGATCAGGGAGTTCGGGCGAGTGAAGGGATAAGGTTGGTTTAGTAAACAGAGGCACGCATCTCACCAGTTTCTGATCACCAGCTCAGAGAGTACCTGGGATGTGAGTGTTAATGAGGTAACTCAACATGACTCAGTCCATTGATAGAAACTCAATTCATTTCTTGCAGCACGTGCAAGAATGATGAAAGGACACAGAGACATGGAAAGAAGGCAGGAATCAAATCAACGGGCCCTGCAGTGGAAACAGATTTATTCTGATTGAGAAACCCTGTTGAAGAGCAGAGACGCCCCTAGGACAAAGAGAGCACCAAGGTTGAAGAGAATAGGAGAGGGGAACATCGCTAATCGGGAGGTAGTGAGTAGGTGACGCCAAGATTGGATTTTCAAAGCGGGAAGATTGTATGAGGACGGGGAGAGATGGATTCCACAATTACAGGTCTGAGAGAGTAGGAGATCAGTAAGGCTTGGAGTCAGCCAATGTGTGTCTCCCACCCTCCCATCCTGGCTAACTGCTTTCCTTGTTTCCTAATAGGATGCAGCTGAATCAACAGGGATGTGGCATTATGATCGTAGTCCCACACAAACTGATTTCTCAGGTGCTTCCTGACAACAAAGAAAGGGAATGCAGTTTTCGCTGCATACATTCAGGCACCATGATCTATTACATGGGGCACTCGACTGCTTATCCAGGGATGTGAGGAGATCCAGCTCGGGAAGGGTGAACTGCTGTATAAGGGAGGGTCAGCTCCCTTACCCCTCCCCCATCCAGGGGCGGTGGGGGGAAAGTCAACAGGATTCCTGGGAGTGTTTGAAGGGACAGTGTAGAGGGAGCTTTACTCTGTATCTAACCTGTGCTGTACCTGCCCTGGGAGTGTTTGATGGGACAGTGTAGAGGGAGCTTTACTCTGTATCTAACCCTGTACCTGCCCTGGGAGTGTTTGATGGGACAGTGTAGAGGGAGCTTTACTCTGTATCTAACCCGTGCTGTACCTGCCCTGGGAGTGTTTGATGGGGGAGTGCGGGGGTGGAAGGGTTTATTAACCCCATGTGCCAGGTTCACTTCTCACTCTTCTGAGCAAAGAATGCTTGAAATTCCCAGGGTGGGATATTCTTCAATAATATGAGGGTCACAGCCAATCTGAGAGGAACATTTTAATATTTAATCTTTTTCTGCTGTTACTGTAAGTGAAAATATTTTATTAATGAAATAATGTAAATGAACCTCAATTCATCAAAATTCTGGTGCAGTTCTGGTCACCTAATCAGAGGGAGGAATTCACTGCCCTTGAGAGGGCACCAGGACGGTAGTACAGATTATTCCTCGTGTCAGGAATTTCAGTTGTGAGGAAAGGTTAAGGACGTTAGGTTGTTTTTTGGGGAAAGAGGCATTGAATTGAAATGTTCAAGACTGTGAGGGAGAATTCCCCGTGATCAACATTGTTTCCTTAAACCATCCATCCCTCCTATTCCATCATTCCCATGTTCTTAGAGCTCCCGCTCCCTGCCTCAGTCCCGCTCTCGCTCCCTGCCTCCGTCCCGCTCCCGCTCCCTGCCTCCGTCCCGCTCCCTGCCTCCGTCCCGCTCCCTGCCTCCGTCCCGCTCCCGCTCCCTGCCTCCGTCCCGCTCCCGCTCCCTGCCTCCGTCCCGCTCCCGCTCCCTGCCTCCGTCCCGCTCCCGCTCCCTGCCTCCGTCCCGCTCCCGCTCCCTCCCTCCGTCCCGCCCTTGCTCCCTGTCTCAGTCCCGCTCTCGCTCCCTGCCTCCGTCCCTCTCGCTCTCTGCCCCTCTCTCGCTCTCTCGCTTTCTCTGTTTCCCTTTCTCTTTCTATCTCTTGGTGTGCATCGCTCTCTCTCTCCCTCTCTCCGCCCACAGGTGTAAGTCTGCATTGCTCCCAATCTATGGAGTCGTACTGTGGAACATCAGTTCAGTTGCGCCCTCCCACATACCCTCTCACCCATCATTTATCACAGATCCCATATAATCCCCAGCTAAAGGAACTGCTCAGAACGTTTGTAAAAAAAATAACTTTCCAACCTGGGAAAGTGAATTTGAAACAAATGGAATATGTACTCAACCCCTCCCTCGTTCCCTTGGTGCTCCCCTTGGCCGGGGGGGGGCAGATAACAAATGCCCTCAGCGTTGCTGGTTTGGGGAGAGGGGGGAGGGGGAAGTCAGCCCTCATTCTCACTCCCAATCAGAGCAGCAGGCCAGTGATTAAACAGACAGTCTTTGTGTCAGTGTGTCAAACCATCACCGTTGGAAGTTGCACCAACACGGGAGAGGCGATGACCCTGGAGGTCGGCAGTGCTTGTGTGAGAGGTCAGGGAGAGACCGCGGCTGTCTCTTATTATTAGCAGCAGGAACAGGGGTCCTGACCTGTCAGGGACAGTAGAGATTTGACAGCTTGTTACTGAGCCATGTGTCAGCCTTTAGTCAGGCAGGGCCACTATCAAACCATGGAAACCCCCCCCAGTACGTGACGCGTTACTGAGACCCATTCACCCATTACCCTGTTCTCGCTGACCTACATCGGCTCCCGGTCCAGAAACTCCACGAATTTAAAATTCTCAGCCTCGTGTTCAAATCCCTCCACGGCCTCGCCCCCCTTCCTATCTCCGTAACCTCCTCCAGCCCTACAACTCTCCGAGATCTCTGCCCTCCTCCAATTCTGGCCTCTTGCGCATCCCCGATTTCCTTCGCCCCACCATTGGCGGCCGTGCCTTCAGCTGACTAGGTCCTAAGCTCTGGAATTCCCTCCCTAAACCCCTCTGCCTCTCTCTTCTCCTTTAAGACGCTCCTTAAAATCTACCTCTCTGACCAAGCTTTTGGTCGCCTGTCCTAATGTCTCCTGATGTGGCTCGGTCAAACTTTGTCTGATTTACACTCCTGTGAAGCGCCTTGGGATGTTTTACTACGTTAAAGGTGCTGTATAAATGCAGGCTGTTGTTCTGAGTCACAGAAGGTTGATTTCTGGTGTCTGCTGTGTTAGCTGATCTCTGAAGTATGCCAAGTGATCAAAGTCATAGCAGGGGAGAAACCAGCCAGGGTTCCCGCTCCTGATCACTGTCGAGTCCTGCTGATAAATGCACGTTGAGTGAGGACAATATCGGGCTCAACTGTGATGCCCCGGCAGTCAAATAGTTTGACAACACTCAATAGGTCAAAGAGTCTTCCATTATGTTCAACTATGTCACCTGGTGCACAATTGAACCTTATTGTGTGATTGAAATCAAAAATAACCTCCAGACATCTCCAACCAAAGGGGCATCAGGTCTCACTCATCCACCCACCCACCCACCCACTCCAGGCCCTCATCAGCCACTCCTTAAACAGCCTCCCTTCCTTTGGGGCCTGGAAGCATTCATAAGCCCGAAGCTGAAGTGAATTTAGGAACAGGCAGAATCGGGGATCTGCTGTCCTCAGCATTGCTGCTCTGGCCGACTCCTCTCAGGGCACAAGGGTCTTTTTTAAAAAATTCTTTTGAAAGGCTCCCTGCAAACCTCTCGGAAAGATCACAGGGTAAAGGAGAGCGGCAACTGCCGCCATTACAGTGCTGTGTGTGAGAGAGAGCAGGGCTGCTTCCTAACCTCACACACTTCAAACAAAATCCCCAGGAAGTTTGAGCCCATCCAGCTTCCAGGAAACAAACTTGGACTTGAGAGTGGAGACAACAAAGCGATGGGAATGTGTTTATTCCCGTCTCAGCTGATTTTTCCGAACCAGGATTTTGCAGAGTCCAGTTAACCCCTTGTATGCTGACCGAGGTTTCCTGCCCAGGCTCGAGGGGTCGCCAACCCTCCGGGGATTGTCCTGGAGTCTCCAGGAATTAAAGATTAATCTCCTGGACAACTGCTGTGAGCAAACCCAGGAGAAATATCATAAAGGCATGAACAAATTGTGGTTTTTAAAAAATTTTCTTTGAGCACTTCTGTTTGTCAGTTATAAAAGTATTGGCGATGGGGGAAAAGGCTGTTTGACGGACAGTCAAGAATCATCCAATCGCGTAGTGAAAAGTCTTTTCGCTTTCCAATTGGCTGTGGGGTGGGGCTCCATGAGGATGGACGCATCGGGCAACCAATGGCGAGTGTGTGGGGGGGGGGGGGTGGGGCTCCATGAGGATGGACGTGTCAGGCAACCAATGACGAGTGTGGGGCGGGGCTCCATGAGGATGGACGTGTCAGGCAACCATTGGCGGGAGTGTGGGGGGGGGGGGGCGGTGCGGCTCCATGAGGATGGACGCATCGGGCGACCATTGGCGGGAGTGTGGGGGCGGTTAGAGGAGGTCATGTGATGAAACCGCCAGGAACACACCCCAGCAGAGTTGGCGACCCTAGTCAGCATCCTGTGGAACTGTCTGTTACCACTCGCTAACCACCCCTCCCCAATATCTCAGTCCATCACCCTCCTCTGTGCCACATCTCAGCTCTGACTGACCCTCTCCCATCCAGCTGCTTCTCACAGGCTGGCCCAGGCTGACACACCTGTGCCAATACTGAGGGAGAGCTGCACTGTCGGAGGTCCCGTCTTTCAGATGAGACGTTAAACCGAGGCCCCGTCTGTCCCCCTCAGGTGGATGTAAAAGATCCCACGGCCACTATTTTGAAGAAGAGCAGGAGAGTTCTCCCCGGTGTCCTGGGCCAATATTTATCCCTGGAGCAAAGCTCTCCAAATATTTCTGTTTGGAAACTCCCTTTAAACACCCAAACACTCCCACACTCCCACAGGCCCCTGTAAACAATGACAGGGCCCCCTGGTCTAAAAGCCAGCGTTGGTCACCCAAAGGAGAATAGTTATCACTGCAAAAAACATATTTTTATTTAATCAACGTACAACAACGGAACTAATTTGTTAATGATACACACAGATTAATAGAATTATACAATCTTACAGCACAGAAGGAGGCCATTTGGCCCGTCATACCCGTGCTGGCTTTTTGAAAGAGCTCTCCAATTTAGTCTCACACTTCAGCTTTTTCCCCATAACCCTGCAAGTTAGTCCTCTTTAAGCACACGTCTAGTTGCCTTTTGAAATCCTATGGAATCTGCTTCCATTGCCCTTTCAGGCAATGCTTTCCAGAGCATAACAACTCTCTTGTGTCAAAAAATTTCTCCTCATTTCCCCTCTAGTTCTTTTGCCAATCATTTTAAATCTGTGACCTCTGTTTACTGACCCACTTGCCAGTGGAAACAGTTTTTCCCTACCTGCTCTGTCAAAACCCCTCATAAATTTGAACACCTCTATTAAATCTCCCCTTAACCTCTGCTCCCAGGAGAACAATCCCAGTTTCTCCAATCTCCCCACATAACTGAAGTCCCTCATCCCTGATATCATTCTGATAAACCTCCTCTGTACCCTCTCCAAGGCCTTGACATCCTTCCTAAAGTGTGGTGCCCAGAATTGTACACAATACTCCAGCTGAGGCCCAACCAGTGATATGTAAAGGTTTAGCGTGAATTCCTTGTTGAGATGGGATCCCCTTAGACCTCTCAGGGTCTGATCACCCCAATTTGAAAGCTTGTGACCTGTAGAGTTCCTCCTGAGCAGTCTTGGCAGTACTGGGGGCTTCCCCACTTGAGCCAAGCAAAGAATTGGGCCAACTCACGTTTCATTCCCATCCGTCCATGACGCACCATTCCAATGCACCAAATCATCTTCCATCCCCACTCTGTGCAGGATTCCTACAAACCAACTCACATCCCATTCCCACCCATCCACTGGGGAAAATTCCACATCACTTCCTGTCCTGACACTTCTGAAGACAATTCCATTGCAACCAATTACCTCCCATTACAGAGAGTGCTCGTCAGCCGTGGATCAGTGGATAGCTCTCTCTCTCGCCTCTGATTCAGAAGGTTTTTTGTTCGAGTCCCACTCCGGAGACTTGAACACAAAATCCAGGCTGATACTCCCAGTGCCAGTACTGAGGGAGTGCTGCACTGTCGGAGGTGCCATCTTTCAGATGAAATGTTAAACCGAAGCCCTGTCTGCCCTCTCAGGTGGATGTATAAGATCCCATGGCCCGATTTTCGAAGAAGAGCAGGGGAGTTCTCCCCAGTGTCCTGGCCAATATTTATCCCTCAACCAACATCACTAAAACATGGCCTGGGAGTGTTTGATGGGACAGTGTAGATGGAGCTTTATTCTGTATCTAATCCGGGAGTGTTTGATGGGACAGTGTAGAGGGAGCTTTACTCTGTATCTAACCCGTGCTGTACCTGCCCTGGGAGTGTTTGATGGCATGGTGTAAAGGGAGCTTTACTCTGTATCTGACCCGTGCTGTACCTGCCCTGGCAATATTTGATGGGACAGTGTAGAGGGAGCTTTACTCTGTATCTAACCCGTGCTGTACCTGCCCTGGGAGTGTTTGATGGCAGAGGAAGCTTTACTTTGTATCTAACCCGTGCTGTACCTGCCCTGGGAGTGTTTGATGGGACAGTGTAGAGGGAGCTTTACTCTGTATCTAACCCATGCTGTACCTGCCCTGGGAGTGTTTGATGGGACAGTGTAGAGGGAGCTTTGCCTGCGCTGTATCTGACCTGGGGATACTTCACGCTGACACTAGGTGCAAACAAATGAGAAGGTGTTTCCTTTAAAGCGTAACTCCAGCGGTAATGCGGATTGGTTGGAGAGTTTGCGTACCTGGACCTCCCTGGCATGGTAGGCGATGATGAGTCCCAGCAGGATCAACGTGGACAGACTGATAAGGCATTTCAAGGCGAGCGAATACATGGATTCCTGAAAGACAGGTAAAATACAAAGATATAACTATGATTTGCAGACTAGCCAGGCCAGATCGTACCATAGCACGGAACAAGAAATGGCTGCTTGTCCCCACAGCACACTCCCCCCCCACAGCCCATGTACACTCTCCCCTATCACAGACTCTATCCCACCCATTCAGTCTCCTCCCAGGGCCCACGTACACCAAAACCCACACATCGCACTGCTGGGATTCTACAATCCCCACACGTCGCGCTGCTGGGATTGTGGAACACCCACACGTCGCCCTGCTGGGATTGTACAATTCCCCACACGTCGCTGTTGCTGGGATTGTACAATCCCCACACGTCACTGCTGCTTGAATTGTAGAATCCCCACACGTCGCTGCTGCTGGGATTCTACAATCCCCACACATCGCCCTGCTGGGATTGTACAATCCCCACACGTCGCTGCTGCTGGGATTGTAGAATCCCCACACGTCGCTGCTGCTGGGATTGTACAATCCCCACACGTCGCTGTTGCTGGGATTGTAGAATCCCCACACGTCGCTGCTGCTGGGATTGTATAATCCCCACACGTCGCTGCTGCTGGGATTGTAGAATCTCCACACGTCGCTGCTGCTGGGATTTTGAGGGGGCAACTGAACAAAAGCTCTCTGGTTAAATAACTGGAGATGTTGTTCTTTTTTTCTGATGAAGCAAAATACTCAAAGGACTCACTTGAAGAATTAACAAGTGAAAAGAAAAATGAATGTAAAGGCAAGAGGTCCCGAGAGGACTGGAATGTGACAGCGTGATGCTGTGTAAGTGGCGGCCCGATGTTTTTTGTTTATAGCAGGGATTTTCCTGTTAAGACTCAGGCTAATTAGGAATCGAGTGTTTGAAATTATTGATCCATAACCCAGGCCACCCAGAAACAGCCACTTCAGATAAACACAAGCTGCATTCAATTAACAACCCTCTCTGTTTCCACTGTCCTGTCGAGGTTTAGAACATCACCCAGACAAACCCCAGCACACCGGGCCTCTCTACTTGCCAATTATTCTTGCCAGATGCCATTTAGTTTTCCCTCCCTGATTTGACTCTCAGTCCCGCTCCATCAAATCTTTTGTTGTTTCGTGTTCTCCTGATGGGCTGCTGGAAGAAGCACTGGCTCGTGAGGTACTGAGTCCGACGTCACAGGCAGGTCCAGTGCATGTGCTGAGTTAAATGATCACGTCCAGGACAGTAGTTTGGATTCTATTGTTGGCCTCAGGGTCGGAAGACTGGGGAGAGGAAATGTCACCCACCTCTGACCATTATCCAGTAACCCCGGCCAGAAAAGGTGTGCGTACATGTGTGTGTGTGGGTGTATATATGCGTGCGTGTGTACCCGTGCGTGCATACAAGTATGAGGACAGGATTGGAGTCTCTGATTTCCCCAGTGGTCCAATGCCCCATTGCCACTCATTGTCCAGGCTCACAGGTGAAGATGAGCCGTTTATCTGAGATACCCGAGGGCGGCAGGTGCCTGTAGCCCTGTTCTTGACTCATCGTCACCCCATCCCGGGTCACTGCATCAGTTAGCAGAGAAAATAATAAGGGGAAAAGGTTGAAGAAGTATTTTTCCTGCAGTGGGTGTGCTTTGTCACGTTGCATTGATTACTGTGAATGTGCCAGTTTCCTCCACACAGAATGTAGCAGATAATTTGTGACATTACCAGCACAGCACCTGAGCCCAAGGACAACATCTTGTACAAACCAATTACAATCCCGGGTAGACCTCGATCTCTGTGAATAATATCACCCGCCATCTCAACCTAGGCTTCATCCTGGACCAATACAGTCGGCCTGTAACAGTGCACTGAACTGAAGACCTAACATCAGTCGGTAAGTTTAACGAGCGCCCAACTAACTCAGAACCTTGGCAGGTTTCTTTACCGGAACGATGCCGGGGCCAAAAGGGTTGAATAATGAGGACAGGTTGCACTGACTAGGCTTGTACTCCCTCGAGTTTAGAAGATTAAGGGGCAATCCAATTGAGGTGTTTAAGATGATTAAAGGATTTGATAAGGTCTATAGAGAGAAACTATTTCCTCTGATGGGGTGAGTCCAGAACAAGGGGGCAGAACCTTAAAATTAGAGTTAGGCCGTTCAGGGGTGATGTCAGGAAGCACTTCCTCACACAAAGGGGAGTGGGAATCTGGAACTCTCTCCCCCAAAAAGCTGTTGAGGCCGGGGGTCAATTGAAAATTCCAAAACTGAGATTGATGGATTTTTGTTGGGTGAGGGTATTAAGGGATATGGAACCAAGGTGGGTAAATGGAGTTAAGGTACAGATCAGCCATGATCTAACTGAATGGCTGAACAGGCTCGAGGGGCTGAATGGCCTCCTCTTGTTTCTATGTTCTTTCTAAAGGGATGAACTGGATGACCTTCCTGGAACGATATCGCACCGGGTCATTCCAGGGCACCCGCATTCCACTCCTTTGAAGACACCAACTCGGACACCAGGGTGCGTCCAGGAAGCTTCAACACTCTCGGTCACCGGCTCCACACAGCCTCGCTCAGAACATCTACCCTTAACCCGTGCCAGGCTCCGTGCTGAACCAGATCGAGTTTCAACGATAGTGACTCTCATTGATATCCCAATACATAGTGGATGGTGTAGTGTGTATGAGTTGACAGGTCTGCAATTTGCTTCTATTTGTGAGCTGTAAAGCTTCCGCCACTTGTGATGTAGAAGGTCTAATTACAACGCCAACCGTGTATTAAACTCAATTTACATGTCTGCAGCCAGAGGCGAGGTATTGCTCATGAACTCCCATTAAAAGTGAAGCCTCCCATATAGGCCTTGGGAACCATAATTGGACAACTTGGCTGTCGGGTTCCTTCGAAAACACTCCCAGACACTCGGTTACAGGCCCAGGCAGCTCGGTTACAGGCCCAGGCAGCTCGGTTACAGGCCCAGGCAGCTTTCAGCAGCCCTCACCTCCACTGATTACACTCACCCACAGATTTATAAAATGGAGTACAGTCATGTGGTGCCACGATCGAGGGCTAGTTGAGGTGCTGAAGCTCCAGCACAGACTAGGGCTGGGCAGTCTACTTTTTTCTTTTGAGTGAAGTTTCTAGAAATTTCTAAACTGCACCAACACTCTGTTTAAAAGAACTCCCATTTTATTCCCCCCACTAACGTTAGTTACTAAAGGATTTCATTTAATTCACATCAGCTGTAAAGCAACTAGCAGAACAGGGCCCTCACCCCACTCCGTTCGCCCGGTCTTTCTCCCCGCCCGCTCCCCCGATTGCTCCCCCCTTGCCCGCTCCCTCGATCTCTTCTCCCGCCCTTACCCCCTCCCCCGATCTCTCCCCCTGCCCACTCCCCCTAGCTCACTCCCCCGATCTCTCCCCCCTTTATCCGCTCCCCCGATCTCTCCCCCCCTTACCCGCTCCCCCGATCTCTCCCCCCTTTACCCGCTCCCCCGATCTCTCCCCCCTTTACCCGCTCCCCCGATCTCTCCCCCCTGTACCCGCTCCCCTGATCTCTCCCCCCTGTACCCGCTCCCCCGATCTCCCCACCTTACCCGCTCCCCCGATCTCTCCCCCCCCATGCCCGCTCCCCCGATCTCTCCCCCCTTTACCCGCTCCCCCGATCTCTCCCCCCCCCATGCCCGCTCCCCCGATCTCTCCCCCCATGCCCGCTCCCCCGATCTCTCCCTCCATGCCCGCTCCCCCGATCTCTCCCTCCATGCCCGCTCCCCCGATCTGCCCCCCCTTACCTGCTCCCCTGATCTCTCCCTCCATGCCCATTCCCCAATCTCCCCCCCTTACCCATTCCCCCGATCTCTCCCTCCATGCCCGCTCCACCGATCTCTCCCCCTCCTTGCCCCCTCCCCCGATCTCACCCTCCTTGCCCGTTCCCCCGATCTCTCCCTCCATGCCCGCTCCCCCGATCTCTCCCTCCATGCCCGCTCCCCCGATCTCACCCTCCTTGCCCGTTCCCCCGATCTCTCCCTCCATGCCCCCTCCCCCGATCTCACCCTCCTTGCCCGTTCCCCCGATCTCTCCCTCCATGCCCCCTCCCCCGATCTCACCCTCCTTGCCCGTTCCCCCGATCTCCCCCTCCTTGCCCCCTCCCCCGATCTCACCCTCCTTGCCCGTTCCCCCGATCTCTCCCTCCATGCCCCCTCCCCCGATCTCACCCTCCTTGCCCGTTCCCCCGATCTCTCCCCCTCCATGCACGCTCCCCCGATCTCTCCCCCTCCATGCCCGCTCCCCCGATCTCTCCCCCTCCTCACCCGCTCCCCTGATCGCTCACCCCTTGCCCGGCCCTCCCTGCTATCCCGTCTCCCTGTCTGATCTTGAACCCGGAGGTAGGTGACGGACTGACTGAGCAATGGGAGACTTCCATTTCTGTACAGCAGGAAGCTGAATCACAGGACATTCCACTGAGACCTTTCCTGTGTAAACAGCTTTTATTAAAACTTAATTCCCAGCCAACAGGTCCCAAGGGAAGGACAGTCTGATAACTCTATCCCTTCCCAATCCACTACTTGTGTCCAAATACTTGAAATCAAACCTTAATCACATCTCAAAGTGCTTCACATACAATGAATTGCGGTAACAAGTGCTGGTACAGCAAGATCCCACAAACAGCGATGTGATAATGACCAGATAATCTGTTTTAGCGATGTTGGTTGTGGGTTAAATATTGGCCCGGGACACCGGGGAGAACTTCCCTGCTCTGATTCCAATAGTAGCCGTGGGATCTTTTACATCCACCCGAGGGGGCAGACGGGACCTCGGTTTAACATCTCATCCGAAAGACGGCACCTCCGACAGTGCAGCACTCCCTCGGTACTGCACGGGGAGCGTCAGCTGAAGTCCTGGAATGCTACCCACTGAGCCAAGCTGATGTTACAGTGTCAGAGTAACACCGGAACTGCACAGTTCTGCAGGATTTCACCCGAACCATTAACCTGTCGTTTTCCCTTAATCCCTCAACCGACATCATTAAAGAACAGATGATCCGGTCATTTGTCATGTTGCTGTTTGTGGGATCTTGCTGTGCGCAAATTGGCTGCCGCGTTTCTTACATTACAACGGTGACCACACTTCAAAAAGTACTTCATTGGCTACAAAGCGACTTGGGACGTCCTGAAAAGCGTTGCAGAAATGCAATTAATGAATTACTTTCTTTCTGTCTTTCCCGGACGGATCAGCTGTGCATTTCCACCATCACCTCTTTTTATTTCAGAATTGACAGCTTCGATGTTCCCCTCTGTCTTTGGAAACGCACAGGACCCATTTATAAAGAGCAGAGATTAATCCTCGCAGGGAATAACTTTGCCTCTGGTGGCTCGAAAACTCATCCATGAGATTTTACTAACAAATTAGATAAAAAATGCAGTGACATGTGTGACCCCAATACTGCTAGGCTGTGTGCACTTAGTTCTTTATGTAATGTGTTTTTTCAGTGATCTACATTACCCACTCTCCTGCCCAGATGTGCACAGTGTTCCTGGAAGCACTGCCCAGATGTTCTCTGTGCTCCTGGAAGCTCTGTGCAGCTGTGCTCATTGAAGCCGGCTGCAATCGATCTAAGTCCACCATGTCTGTAAGGAACGACGTGCACAAGGACTTAATCTCCAGATCAGGAGTTTCTTTGAAAATAAAAATCTCTGTTCTGATCAAATTAGTTAAGATGTTTGTTGAAAAAAAGCCTCCTAAAGCAAGCCAGCGACGACAGATCTCAGAGCTGGTCTGCGTTTCACTGAAGGGAGATTTTTCCATTGACAAAATGGATGTGTCTGGTCTCTCTCTCTCTCCCCCACCCCCTCCATCCCACCAAATGCTGAATCTTACTGGGGTACAATTCCAAGGATAAAGAAAAGAAAGAACGACTTGCATTCATACAGCGCCTTTCATGATCTCAGGACGTCCCAACGCTCATTACAAAGTACTTTTTTTTTTAAGTGTACTTGCTGTTGTAGCGTAGGAAACGCGACAACCAATTTGCGCACAGAAAGCTCCCACAAACAGCAAATCGATAATGACCAGATAATCTGTTTTAATGATGTTAGTTGAGGGATAAATATTGGCCCAGGACACCAGGGAGAACTCCTATGCTCTTCTTCAAATAGTGGCTGTGGGATCTTTTATGTCCACCTGAGAGGGCAGACGGGGCCTCGGTTTAACGTCTCATCCGAAAGACGGCACCTCCGACAGTGCAACACTCCCTCAGTGCTGCACTGGGAGTGTCGGCCTAGGATTATGGACTAAAGTCTCTGGAGTGGGGCTTGAACCCTTGACCTTCTGACTCAAAGGCGAAAGTGCTAAAAGATCCTATGGCCACTATTTTGAGGAAGAGCAGGGGTGTTCTCCTCGGTGTCCTGGGCCAATATTTATCCCTCAACCAACACCTAAAACAGTTGATCTGGTCATTATCACAATGCTGTTTGTGGGATCTTGCTGAGCTCAAATTGGCTGCCGCATTTCCTACATTACAACAAACAGTGACTACACTTCAAAAAGTACTTCATTGGCTGTAAAGCTCTTTGGGACGTCCTGAGGTCGTCAAAGGCGCGATAGAAATGCAAGCTCTTTTTTTTTTGATTGTCCACATGTGCCACTCCTCCTCCCGGTGATCCCTCTCCCCTAGTCCCTATCACCCGATGTTCTCAGACATGTACTGAAGGACCTCCATGGAGGTCTTCCTTATGGAATTCTTCACATTTCATTATCAGATATTTAAGAGGTCGGTCCCTTCCACTCCAGTTGCTCCCCAGCCAGACACTCCTCACCTCTCAGGCGCAGGCTGTCGGCTCTCAACTGTTATCTTTAGAAGGTTGTTTGACCTTACAGCCCTAGAACGCACAGTACAGAATGGCAGGAGGCCATATTGACTCAATCCGATCCATTTCATCTCTTGCGAGGAGTCAGTGACGACAGGGAAAACTGGCAAGAAGGGAGAAGTCTGGGAATTCTCACCCTGATCTGGACAGCAGGATCGCAGTCTACATTGCAAAGCAACACAAGAGAGTCAGGAGCGAGAACAGGCCATTCGGCCCATCAGTCCCACTCCATCCAGAGTCCGTGTCTGATTATTCTATCATGGACTCTCCCCCCGTCAGTCCCACTCCATCCAGAGTCCGTGTCTGATTATTCTATCATGGACTCTCCCCCCGTCAGTCCCACTCCATCCAGAGTCCGTGTCTGATTATTCTATCATGGACTCTCCCCATCAGTCCCTCTCCATCCAGAGTCCGTGTCTGATTATTCGATCATGGACTCTCCCCATCAGTCCCACTCCATCCAGAGTCCGTGTCTGATTATTCTATCATGGACTCTCCCCCCGTCAGTCCCACTCCATCCAGAGTCCGTGTCTGATTATTCGATCATGGACTCTCCCCCCGTCAGTCCCACTCCATCCAGAGTCCGTGTCTGATTATTCGATCATGGACTCTCCCCCCGTCAGTCCCACTCCATCCAGAGTCCGTGTCCGATTATTTTATCAGAGATCGAATTCTCCTCTCCTGTTTAGGAGTGTCACGGCAAGTGTGCAGTTTGCAGAAGCCTCTCCTCCTAGGAACATGAGTAGAGACACTTACTGACCGACTGAGCCATCAGAGCAACACATTTCTTTTATCATTCTGCTAGTTCTCCGTTCAGTGTCACTTCAACTACCTTTAACTGTTGGTCACCTTGTTTTTATTATTACTTTGAGATTCCTGTACATATATTATAATAAATTATCGATGCTAATGAGTGGGTAATTTGATCTCCGGGTTCTGATGACGTCCTTGGGCTGCGTGAGTTTCACTCTCGTGGCTCAGGATGCCATTCATCAATTTCAGTCGATTACTCACTCCCAATATTCCTGGATTCCATGTGTAACCTGAGCTCGCTGACCTACACTGGCTCCCGATCCACCAATGCCTTGATTTTAAAATTCTCATCCTTGCGTTCAAATCCCTCCGAGGCCCCGCCCCCACCGCCAACCCCCCCCCCCCCTTACCTCTGTAACCTCCTCCAGCCCTACAACCCTCTGAGATCTCTGCGCTCCTCCAATTCTGGCCTCTTGCGCAGCCCCGATTTTCATCGCTCCACATTGGCGGCCGTGCCTTCAGCCGTCTAGGTCCTAAGTTCTGGAATTCGCTGCCTAAACCTCTCCACCACTCTCTCCTCCTTTAAGAACCTCCTTAAAACTCACCTCTTTGACCGAGCTTTTGTTCGCCCCTCATAATATCCCCCTTGGCTCAGTGTCAATTTTTGTTTGGTTACACTCCAGTGAAGCACCTTGGGATGTTTTACAACATTAAAGATGCTATATAAATGCAAATTGTTGTTGCGAAACTAGGAGGGGGCGATTTAATAGAAGTGTTCAAAGTTATGAGGGGTTTTGATAGAGAGAAACTGTTTCCACTGGCAGGAAGGTCGGTAACCAGAGGAAACAGATTGAAGATAACTGGCAAAGGTACCGGTGGGGGGAGATGAGAATTTTTTTTCTTTTTACGCAGCGAGTTGTTATGATCTGAATTCACTGCATGAAAGGGCGGTGGAAGCAGATTCAACAGTAACTTTGAAAAGGGAACTGGATAAATACTTGAAGGGAAAAAAACTGCAGGGTAAAGGGAGTGAAGATACAGATCAGCCATGATCTAATTGAATGGCGGAACAGGCTCGAGGGGCTGAATGGCCTCCTCCCTTCTCTGTCGCTTTGCAGGTAATTAACTTCTGCTGTGAAGTAAAAGTGGACAAAACTTGGTGTTTAGTAGGACACAATTTTCTGTTATCTCACTCTAAATGAGATAAGATATGATACTGTAAGTGTGCTGGCTGGTTACAGGTTAAACCGACTCCTTCTGTGTTTCTGACTCTCAAATTGAACTCTCTCTCTCTCTCTCTGTTTCTGTCTCCCTCTCTCTCAGGTTAAACTCTATCACAGGGGATAATGTAGAGCGGCAAACCAGCAATTCTAAATACACATGATAGTGTCGCTGAAGCTCTATTTATCGACATATTTGTGGGACAGGGGGTGGGGGTGTGACGGGGCCCCGATTGTTGTTGGAGTCCAGAGACCTAAGAGTTCTTAATCCAGCTCTGGCTTTATATGTGTGACCTGCAGCTAGAATCTCTTTCCAGGGGTCTGGCCTTTTATCAAGTAGCAAACTACACATAAACTTTTCCTGGTCTTTCAATAAAATTCTTCCCATTTGGCGTAATTTCTGTCCTAAAAGATAGACATGGTGCAAGTGGCATATCTGCTTTTGCAGCAAGACACTTTGTGCAATTCAACTCATTGCTTCAAGGTGTTAATCTTGGTGCTTATGTGTTGGTCACAATCTGGAGAGAAAAAGACAGCTGAGAAAGAAAGAGAGAGGAATATATATACATATATATTATATATAGAGAGGGAGAGACAGATGGAAAAAGAGATAGAAAACAAAGAGAAACAGAAACACAAAGAGAGAAATATATAGAGAGAAACACAGAGAAAAAATATAGTCAGAAAGAAACAGACGAAAAGAGAGACAGAAACAAAGAGAAACAGACAGAGAGATGAGAGGAAAAGAAAAAAAAATCCAGGGAAAAATCCACTGAAAAAAAGGGAAGTCGGTGCACAGAAAAAGGGAAGCACAAATGAGAGAGAGAGAAAACTAGAACAAGAAAGAGAGAGTGCAAGAGCAGAAGAAGAGTGAAGGAGTGAGTCGGAGACAGAGTGAGGGAAAATCAAGTATGAGAGCGCGGGCACCTAATCTGTTATTATTAATCACTTGTTAATGAGGAAATGTGAAGTGTGTGGAGTGTGTGAGGCAGCTCCCTGCGTGCTCTGTGCATTGGGAGTCCTCAAAGATGAATTGCTTCACAACAGCTGAGGCTGTGTGAAACAGTGCCATTCCCAAATTAGCATCACTCAGATCACCGGTGTCTGACAGTCATGTAGGAATGGGTCTGCAAGTCGCTCAAACAGCAATGTGTATATATATATATATATAAAAAAATACCCACAGCAAAACACCAACAGGAAAACTCAACACTCTCACTTCTTTACAGTTTGATCCACACTAACCCAGCCTGGCAATACGACCCTCCCCCCTCCTACCCTTGCAAACTATTTACAGTCTCTCTTGTGCTTTAACATTGACGTCCGACCCAGTGGATCGCAATCTGAAAACCTTTGCATTATTTACAACACGCCCTGCCCAGGGAAAGGCAAATTCTGCCTGTTTTTGTAACGGAGCAATGTTCTCTCTAAAATTTCCATTTTGAAACACAACTTCTTTTAACGGCAGGTATTAAGCTGGGGTCATTTCACAAAATCTGTCGCTATCAATTTAATTCCACTCCTTTTATTTATCCATTAGAGGGAAGGGGGTTGAGTGGAGGGAGAGAGAGGTGGGGGGGCTATAATTTAACCGCAACAGTTTTTCCAGGCCCCTCGCACCCTTTCATTCCAACTCTGTTGACAAAGGTGGGTTATCTGTGCCACATCAGTGGCATTCCGTGCAAGTCTGGGCAAGGTTCCGAGCTACACATGCCCGGTAAGGGAAGCCTTTATTTCCACAGCCCCATTCCCCTAAATCAAGAAAGGCAGGTTTGGACACATGCACCTCTCCAAGGAGGTTGGGGTGGGAGGGGGTTTAAAACTGCAACGCATTATTATACATCCTAGGCATTGATAAAATTTAAAAAAGCAGGGGGGGGGGGACAAGAGAATGGAAGGGAGGGGACAACCAGATAAATAGAAAAGGTTTGGGATGGGCGGGAACCTAGAGAAAGCTCCACCAAACAGAAATGCAACATGTTGCTGACGAGTGTTATGGAGGATTGTGAATGCTTTGCAATATTATCCAACAAAAAAATACCAGATGCCAATTAAAAAATAAATTCCAGTGTAATTCAGACTGTGAATCATCCCCCCACCCCCCAATTCTGAAATGCAACACGTTAAAGGGTAATGACGCCAGGTTTTTTTTTTACTGTGGGTTTTAGAGAAAAAACAAGCATCGAAATGATAAGGTCCCACCTTACTGTACACTCCCCAGGACAGCTCAGTCTCAATCACCATGACGACGATGCCAAACATGCCGAAGATCAATGCATAGTCACTCAGCCTCTTCCTCTTCTCGAAGAGAGCCCTTCGGTGGCCCAGCTTGTAGGCAATGTTCTGGTTTTTCCTCTTGATACCCTTGCGGGAGTTGCTGTTGGAGCTGCCGCCGTGCTGTTGGTGGTTCTGGTGGGAGAGGAGGAGGTGGTGCTGGTGCTGGTGGTCCTCCTTGCAGGAGATGACTATCTCTGGTGCGTTGCCCAAGATGTGGTTGCAGCTGAAGAGCTGCATTGGCTGGGAGTCGGGGTCCGAGTCGACCAGGTTCCTCTTGGAGGTGCTCAGGCTGCTGAGGGGCTTCACCACCCCGCCGTTGTACTTGCAGCTGCTCATGGCGATCTCGGTGAAAGGGTTGCTGTCTCTCCGGTGGACCAGCGGGCTTGGCTGCCTGTGCTTGCCGCCAGCCCCGGTGGTCGATGCCGTTCCCCCAACTCCTCCAGGCGGAGGTGGCCCGACCAGGTTGAGTTGGCTGCCGTGCCTGGAGGAGGGGAGCTGGTGGACGTTGCTGATGCTGGAAGTGGCCGAGCCTGTCCTGAAGACTGGGGATGAAGTGGTGAGCAGGTTGGGAAGTAGCTGAGGTTGGCTCTGCTGGTGGCAGTAGTGCTGCTGATGCTGATGGTGGTTGAGGTGAGGGGGATGCCCCCCTCCACCTGTTGCTGTGGGACACTGGCATTTGACAATGTCCTCGTCCAGGTCCCCCACCCCGGAGTCATGGCAGTGGCCGGAGTGAGAGCTGTCCATTGTCCTTGGTCCAGTCCAAATCCAATCACTCTTCACTGCTGGAGATCCAGTTTGGGAAGCCCCAGCTAGTTGCTCCTGGGAATGGGAGCTCCCTCACCTCCACCCCCCCCCCCCCAACTTAGGTGGACCTTCCTAATCCACCCTTCCAGCTTCTCCCCTCCAACCTTACAAAGTCCCTTCCAACTAGTTGCTATTGGAGTTGTGGCTGGGCAGCTCCCATCACATGGCTGCAGCTTCTCATTGCCAATGACCACTGGCCAGACTCAACAGACTGGTGCTGACCCTCCTCCTCCTCCTCTCCACCCCTGTCTCTCTCTCTCACACACCAGCCCCAATGCCATCAAACCCTTCCATTGCAGCCTGACCCTCCATCCATCCAGCCCACCTTGGGCTCCAGCTGTCTCTGCCTCTCGCTCTCTGCCCGTCTCCTCCTTTTGTCCCAGGCTCCGCCCCCTCTCCCTCCCTCCCTCCCGCAGGCGCGCGGGGCGCCCAGGCCACGCCCAGCAGCCTATCGGGCTCGGCGGCCACTGCGCCTGCGCCTGATCCTCGCCCCGCCCCCTCCTCCTCCCGGGGCTCCCTGGGAGTTGTAGTCGCGGCGGCTTCGGGCAGACCGCGCATGCGCCGAGGCATCTTTGGACGCAGCAACTTGCGCCAAAGTGAGAATTTGGCTGGAAATATATGTCGGCCGGCTTTTAAAAAAGTTTTTTAAATTGTTTTGAGGCAGTGTTTCAGCTGCGGTTGAAATGTTTCAATCAAAGTTTCCTAGCCAAGAAGGACATTAGCTGGTTTTGTCTAATGATTCATTAGAATTTTATTCAATTTTGTTTGAATTCATTTCGAGCTGGCAGAAAATCATCCAACACAAACCATGCTTCCCAAACAAAACACAGAGCATTCCTGTGTAACTGGATCCATCAGTCCTGTATATTAAATAACACTATCCTGTGTAACTGGGTCTAACAGTCCTGTATATTAAATAACACTATCCTGTGTAACTGGGTCCATCAGTCCTGTATATTAAATAACACTATCCTGTGTAACTGGGTCCATCAGTCCTGTATATTAAATAACACTATCCTGTGTAACTGGGTCCATCAGTCTTGTATATTAAATAACACTATCCTGTGTAAATGGGTACAACAGTCCTGTATATTAAATAACACTATCCTGTGTAAATGGGTACAACAGTCCTGTATATTAAATAACACTATCCTGTGTAACTGGGACTAAAAGCCCTGTATATTAAATAACACTATCCTGTGTAACTGGGTCTAACAGTCCTGTATATTAAATAACACTATCCTGTGTAAATGGGTCTAACAGTCCTGTATATTAAATAACACTATCCTGTGTAACTGGGTCCATCAGTCCTGTATATTAAATAACACTATCCCGTGTAACTGGGTCTAACAGTTCTGTATATTAAATAACACTGTCCTGTGTAACTGGGTCTAACATTCCTGTATATTAAATAACACTATCCTGTGTAAGTGGGTATAACTGTGCTGTATATCTTTAATAACACACCTGTACGTTATATAATGCTTATACATTTAACACTCCTTATGTTATACAATGCTCCTGCATATTAGTTAATTGGTAGCACACACATCATTAAATTAGAAGGTCCTGCGTTCAATTCCTCTCCAGACACTCGAGCACATAATCCAGGTTGACACTCCCAGTTCAGTACCGAGGGAATGCTGCACTGTTGGTGGTGCCGTCTTTCAGATGAGACGTTAAACCGAGGCCCCATCTGCCCTCTTAGATGGATGTAAAACATCTATTTGAAGAGGATGGGGGGGGAGTTTTATCTTACTGCTGTTTGTGGGATCTTGCTGTGCGCAAATTGGCTGCCGCATTTCCCTGCAACAACAACTTGCATTTATACAGCGCCTTTAACGTAGTAAAACGTCCCAAGGCGCTTCACAGGAGTGTTAATCAGACAAAAATTGACTCCAAGCCACATAAGGAGATATTAGGACAGGTGACCAAAAGTTTGGTCAAAGAGATAGGTTTTAAGGAGGGTCTTAAAGGAGCAGAGAGAGGTGGAGAGGTTTCGGGAGGGAATTCCAGAGCTTAGGGTCCAGGCAGCTGAAGGCACGGCCGCCAATGGTGGAGCGATGAAAATTGGGGATGCGCAAGAGGCCAGAATTGAAGGAGACAACACTGTATCTACATTTCAAAAAAGTACTTCATTGGCTGTGAAGCACTTTGGGACAACCTGAGGACATGAAAGGCGCTGTATAAATTCAAGTTCCTTATTCATCCAAAGTACGGCATCTCCAATAACGCAGCCCTGGAGTGACCACCTGGATAACGGGCTCAAGTGCTGGCGTGGGGCTCAAACTTGTAATCTTCTGATTTGGAGGCCAGAGTGCTACCGACTGAGCCAAACCTGAAGGTGCCAGCTCCTGCTGCGTACAATACTCAGATAAGCAACAATTGATAAGCAAATGCCACAAAGCTGCTGCAAATGATACAGAATGTTTCCCCTTCACTGCAGCTATAAATCATACAGGAAAACGGGAAACAAAGAAAAGACAAGCTTCCATTAATCAGCACGCAAGCAAAGCACAAGTTAACCGCTAGCTTTCGGGACAGACTCGGCTGGTGTGCACTGTTCAATTTAATACTCACACTCGGAATATTGTGCACAGTTCTGGTCCCCTTATTATGAAAAGGATATCGAGGCACTGGAGAAGGTGCAACAAAAGATTTACAAGGATGATACCAGAACTGAGAGGTTATAACTATCAAGAGAGGCTCAACAGACTAGGGCGCTTTTTCTCTAGAAAAGAGAGGGCTGAGGGGTGACCTGATGGAGGTCTTTAAAATTATGAAAGGGTTTGATAGGGTAGACGTAGAGAAGATGTTTCCACTTGTGGGGGAGACCGAGGGCCATAAATATAAGATAGTTACTAATAAATCCAATAGGGAATTCAGGAGAAACCTCTTTACCCAGAGAGTGGTGAGAATGTGGAACTCGCTCCCACATGGAGTGGTTGAGGCGAATAACATAGATGCATTTAAGGGGAAGCTCGATAAACACACGAGGGAGAAAGGAATAGAAGGTTACGCTGATAGGGTGAGATGAAGTAGGGTGGGAGGAGGCTCGTGTGGAGCATAAACACCAGCATGGACCAGTTGGGCCGAATGGCCTGTTCCTGTGCTGTAAATTCTACGCAGTTTTATGTAACTCTCACATGCAACTGGACCCCATCAACAGTTAATGTTTTGATGATTGCCTTGAAAACAAGTTTGGAAAGGTCAACTGATTAATTAAAGGGAGCGTGTGAAATGAAAAGACAAAGTGTCCTGACTGTACCTGGGAATGAGCCAAGAGACCACTTCACGGAGCCGAGAGATCTCAGCGCTGCCGAGTAAGACACCTTCTCAACAAGCAGTCCCTGGCAACGACTGTCCTTCAGCGTTTGACAGTACCTTCACTGAGAATAGCCCTGAGGCCATAGAATCATAGAACAATGTGGAAAATTTCCCAGGTATGTCCTGTCCACAAAAAGCAGGACAAATCCAATCCGGCCAATTACCGCCCCATCAGTCTACTCTCAATCATCAGCAAAGTGATGGAAGGTGCCGTTGACAGTGCTATCAAGCGGCACTTACTCACCAATAACCTGCTCACCGATGCTCAGTTTGGGTTCTGCCAGGACCACTCGGCTCCAGACCTCATTACAGCCTTGGTCCAAACATGGACAAAAGAGCTGAATTCCAGAGGTGAGGTGAGAGTGACTGCCCTTGACATCAAGGCAGCATTTGACCGAATGTGGCACCAAGGAGCCCTAGTAAAATTGAAGTCAATGGGAATCAGGGGGAAAACTCTCCAGTGGCTGGAGTCATACCTGGCACAAAGGAAGATGGTAGTGGTTGTTGAAGGCCAATCATCTCAGCCCCAGGACGTTGCTGCAGGAGTTCCTCAAGGCAGTGTCCTAGGCCCAACGATCTTCAGCTGCTTCATCAATGACCTTCCCTCCATCATAAGGTCAGAAATGGGGATGTTCGCTGATGATTGCACAGTGTTCAGTTCCATTCGCAACCCCTCAAATAATGAAGCAGTACGAGCCCGCATGCAGCAAGACCTGGACAACATCCAGGCTTGGGCTGATAAGTAACATTCGCGCCAGACAAGTTCCAGGCAATGACCATCTCCAACAAGAGAGAGTCTAACCACCTCCCCTTGACATTCAACGGTATTAACATCGCCGAATCCCCCACCATCAACATCCTGGGGGTCACCATTGACCAGAAACTTAACTGGACCAGCCATATAAATACTGTGGCTACAAGAGCAGGTCAGAGGCTGGGTATTCTGCGGCGAGTGACTCACCTCCTGACTCCCCAAAGCCTTTCCACCATCTACAAGGCACAAGTCAGGAGTGTGATGGAATACTCTCCACTTGCCTGGATGAGTGCAGCTCCAACAACACTCAAGAAGCTTGACGCCATCCAGGACAAAGCAGCCTGCTTGATTGGCACCCCATCCTCCACCCTAAACATTCACTCCCTTCACCACCGGCGCACCGTGGCTGCAGTGTGTACCATCCACAGGATGCAGTGCAGCAACTCGCCAAGGCTTCTACGACAGCACCTCCCAAACCCGCGACCTCTACCACCTAGAAGGACAAGAGCAGCAGGCACATGGGAACAACACCACCTGCATGTTCCCCTCCAAGTCACACACCATCCTGACTTGGAAATATATCGCCGTTCCTTCATCATCGCTGGGTCAAAATCCTGGAACTCCCTTCCTAACAGCACTGTGGGAGAACCTTCACCACACGGACTGCAGCGGTTCAAGAAGGCGGCTCACCACCACCTTCTCAAGGGCACTTAGGGATGGGCAATAAATACTGGCCTCGCCAGCGATGCCCACATCCCATGAATGAATAAAAAAAAGGGCCATTTGGCCCATCGAGCCAGTGCAAGCCTTTCAACTGGAGCCATCCACTCTAATCCCATTTCCCCATGTCCTTTGATTTTCTCCCTTTTTCAATTTGAATCTTACAGCACAGAAGGAGGCCATTCGGCCCAACGTGACTCTGCCAGTTCTCTGAAAGAGCTATCTAATTAGTTCCACTCCCCCCCTGCTCTTTCCCTGCAAATTTTAAGTATTTATCCAATTCCCTTTTGAAAATTATTATTGAATTTGCTTCCACCGCCATTTCAGGCAGTGAATTCCAGATCATCACAACTCGCTGCGTAAAAAACATTCTCTTCATCTCCCCCGTGGTTCTTTTGCCAATTATCTTAAATCTGCAAATCATCTCACCCTATCAGCATATCCTTCCATTCCTTTCACCCTCATGTGTTTATCGAGCTTCCCCTTAAATGCATCTCTGTTATTCGCCTCAACCACTCCATGTGGTAGTGAGTTCCACATTCTCACCACTCTCTGGGTAGAGAAGTTTCTCCTGAATTCACTATTGGATTTATTAGTGACTCTCTTATATTTATGACCCCTAGTTTTGGTCTCCCCCACAAGTGGAAATATCTTCTCCAGATTTACCCCAACTTACAGGCCTCTATCAGGTCACCCCCTCAGGCTTCTCTTTTCAAGAGAAAAGAGCCCCAGCCTGTTCAGTCTCTCCTGATAGTTGGAACCTCTCAGTTCTGGGATCATCCTTGCAGTTCTTTTTTTTGCACTTTCTCCAGTGTCTCGATATCCTCTTATTTGTGAATCTGTCGAAATTCCACAAGCCATTGATAAGCAGAGCTGTGGAGGAATATGGGCTCGGAAACCACATCAGGTGGGCCTCGGGAGTCTAATGATTAGGGGGGAGGGGGCCTCCGTTTCCATCTGTCGTTATCTGGTGAAAACCGCCTCCTCCCTTCTGGATTTAGGTAAGTGGGGTTAGAAATTAAAAAAAGAAATTGCATTTCCACAGCGCCATTGACGTCCTCAGGATGTCCCAAAGCGCTTTACGGCCAGTGATATACTTTTTTTAAAGCGCGGTCACTGTTGCAATGTAGGGAAACACGGCAGCCAATTTGCGCACAGCAAGATCCCACAAACAGCAATGTGATAATGACCAGATAATCTGCTTTTGGTGATGTTGGTTGAGGGATAAATATTGGCCCAGGACAAAAAAAAAAAATCCCACTCTGACCAATTTCACCACGTCGCCTTAAAGAGACACACAACCCACACTCTTTAGCAGCAGTATAAATTGTGCATTGCACGGTATAATACTGTCCTCGTAAACAACATTCGCTAACTTACTGTGATCAGTGCCTCGGGAGATTTGCTAATCTATATAAAAGTTTCCAGAGAGTCAATCACCCCTCCAGGAGTCACACTTCAAAGTGTCAGCGGTCGGTATAAAAAGAAAGCCAGTCATTTCCTGTTGAGCTCAGTTACCATTGATATCGGTGAGGAAATTTGCACACTGACCTGGAAATTTACAAACACTTGGCAATTGGCAAAGTTTCCTCTCGTACAGCAATGGACCTGGAATCGACTTGATGGTATTTATAGCAAAGACAAGCCAGTTAAACATAGTTCTTAAATAATATTGTGCATCGCAAGTTATAACACTCCTCTCTGCCTCTCTCTGTCCCTCTCCTTTCTGTCTGACTCTCTCCTCCCTCTGTCTCTGTCTCTGTCTCTCTTCTTTCTCTGTAGCACACTGGGCCGCCTCTGATCTCAAAGGGCCATCGGAGATGTGCTCGAATTACTTCCCACCCGGGGGAATGGAGGGGGAGAAGTCCTGTCAGCAAGAAGTGTTTGAAAGTTATATACCCACTAGTGGGAGAGAGTGGGAGGAGGGACAGAGGGAGAGAGAGAGAAGGACAGAGAAAGAGGGAGAGGGACACAGAGAAAGAGAGAGACAGAAAGAAGGGAGAGGCAGAGGAAAAGACAGGGAGAGAGGGAGTGAGCCAGGAAGAACGGAGAGAGAAATGGACAGAGAGAAAGATAGAGAGGGAGCAGGATAGAGAGAGGGGAGAGAGAAAGAGATAGAGACAGAGAAATATAGAGGGAGGGTTTGAAGGAGAAAATGTGACAAAAAGAGAGTGAGAGAGAGTACAAATAAAGATGGAGAGGCAAATAGACAACGATAACCAGAGTGAGACAGACAAAGGTGGAAATGGAGAGAGAGAGAAATTCTTTGAGGAGGACCCTCCTATCAGGGAGGGGAGAATCGAAGGGACGAGTGATGCCTCGCTGGGGCCTGGAGTCTCTGAGCACTGAGTTACAGGCTGATTCATTCTATCCTGGCTGCAGGCTCTGTGCTGCCCTCTGTCAGCAGAACCGTGAGAGTCTAAGAAAAGGGAGTAAAACTATCAGAACAAAAATAGGGGGAAATTTACCCAACAGAACAACTTACCCAATGGAAAAAAGGAAAATAACATTTTAAAAAAGAACTTGCATTTCTGTAGCTTTCTTTCACATCCTCGGGACGTCCCAAAGCGTTTCACGGCCAATGAACGACTTTAAAGTGTCGACACTGTTGCAAAGTCGGGAAACGCGGCAGCCAATTTGCGCACAGCAAGATCCAACAAACGGCAATGTGGTAAATGACCAGATAATCTGTTTTTGATGGTTTAGGGAGGAATATTATCCCCAGGACACCGGGGAGAACTCCCCTGCTCTTCTTCCAATAGTGGCCGTGGGATCTTTTACATCCGCCTGAGAGGGGCAGACGGGGTCTCGGGTTTAATGTTGCAACTGAACGGCATCACCTCTGACAGTGCAGCGCTCCCTCCGTCTTGCCATACAGTAGTGATGGTCCCAGGTTCAATCTCTAGCTGATCTCAGCTGGGGGGGGGCAGCAGTTGGGGTTGCTACAATTGGCATCAGCAGGCCCCGGGCTGGAGAGGTAAAATTAATCAGAGATCCTGCTCCTGATCACTATCTAGAGCGTGTGTGTGTGTGTCGGCTGAGGATAGGATCAGGCCTCTTGGATCTAAGTGCAAATCCAGCCCGAATTGATGGGATGAAAGTCTCCCTCTCTCTGCCAGTTGTCATGATCTGACGCGAAATGAGCTTCGAGCAGTTTCAATCCCGTAGTATTAGGCAGACCGCTCAACACACAGTACAGCGTTAAGTTACACTGAATTAACAATCTCACTCAGAAAGGTTATGAGGACAGCTGGTGTGGGAAGTGGAAATGTCACATCCGTGCATAAGGGGCATCCTTATGATATTGGGACAGTGTAGAGGGAGCTTTACTCTGTATCTAACCCTGTACCTGCCCTGGGAGTGTTTGATGGGACAGTGTGGAGGGAGCTTTACTCTGTATCTAACCCTGTACCTGCCCTGGGAGTGTTTGATGGGACAGTGTGGAGGGAGCTTTACTCTGTATCTAACCCGTGCTGTACCTGCCCTGGGAGTGTCTGATGGGACAGTGTAGAGGGAGCTTTACTCTGTATCTAACCCTGTACCTGCCCTGGGAGTGTTTGATGGGACAGTGTGGAGGGAGCTTTACTCTGTATCTAACCTGTGCTGTACCTGCCCTGGGAGTGTCTGATGGGACAGTGTAGAGGGAGCTTTACTCTGTATCTAACCCGTGTTGTACCTCTCCTGGGAGTGTTTGATGGGACAGTGTAGAGGGAGCTTTACTCTGTATCTAACCCGTGCTGTACCTGCCCTGGGAGTGTCTGATGGGACAGTGTAGAGGGAGCTTTACTCTGTATCTAACCCTGTACCTGCCCTGGGAGTGTTTGATGGGACAGTGTGGAGGGAGCTTTACTCTGTATCTAACCCGTGCTGTACCTGCCCTGGGAGTGTTTGATGGGACAGTGTAGAGGGAGCTTTACTCTGTATCTAACCCGTGCTGTACCTGCCCTGGGAGTGTTTGATGGGACAGTGTAGAGGGAGCTTTACTCTGTATCTAACCCGTGCTGTACCTGCCCTGGGAGTGTTTGATGGGACAGTGTAGAGGGAGCTTTACTCTGTATCTAACCCTGTACCTGCCCTGGGAGTGTTTGATGGGACAGTGTAGAGGGAGCTTTACTCTGTATCTAACCCTGTACCTGCCCTGGGAGTGTTTGATAGGAGAGTGTAGAGGGAGCTTTACTCTGTATCCAACCTGTGCTGTACCTGCCCTGGGAGTGTTAAAGATGATGGCACTGGATACTGAATCAGATCTGCTCCCTGGCACTCCTGTAACTCAAAAATGTAGCCCCAAAAACAGAATCTTAAATAAGGAAAGGGAACCTGAGAGATCGGCATCTCAGATCAGTTTGTTCAGCGCCCTGGTGAACCCCAATTGGCTGGACCTACGCTGAGGACACTGTAACTGCGGTGAGACCAGTACCCAGTGCAGGAGCCTGATCATTCAAACTGACAGCCGTTCGCCTACACAGCTGCAGCGTGGGCAGGGAGCATTAATACATTAGCACCAGAGACTTTTAATAAAAAATTATATTTCTTTTTTGTCAGGTTTTAAAAATTTACAATCTGTAATTTATGGGGCTCACAAAATAGTCCAAATACACAGGGGTTGTGTGTTTAACCAGCCATCTGTACTCACTGGGTCTGTGCCTGATTATTGTACCAGAGACCCACCGCCCCCATCAGTCCCACTCCATCCAGAGTCCGTGTCTGATTATTCGATCATGGACTCTCCCCCCATCAGTCCCTCTCCATCCAGAGTCCGTGTCTGATTATTCTATCATGGACTCTCCCCCCATCAGTCCCTCTCCATCCAGAGTCCGTGTCTGATTATTCGATCATGGATTCTCCCCCCATCAGTCCCACTCCATCCAGAGTCCGTGTCTGATTATTCGATCATGGACTCTCCCCCCTCCCCAAATCAGTCCTAATCAACCAGCTTTTAAAAACCCAAGGATGGAATCACCTAACCATGACCTCGTGATTTCCCTCAACATCCCTCGGAGTTGTGGTGATGCCCTGACCTGGGCCTCGGCCCTTCATCATTACAAAAAAAAATCATTTGCTTTCCTTTTGCCTTCTATTAAATTCATCATCCATTTTAAACAATATCATCCATCAGGATAGATTTTTAACTGACCGCCCGGGGGTAAGACTGACGTTTCAAATCGATCGCCCGTTATAGAAATCGCCCGACTTTCATTTCCACTGTAATCAATGTTGATGAAAATCAAGCAGTCTCTATAACGGGTGGCTGATCTATGGCTGGCCGGTATGATTAAAACCTACCCATCCTTTCAGCAACAACTCTGCTGTGAGGGCCTGGTGGGCTGAAATGCCTATTTTTTATTAAACGTTCTCAGACTTAGTAAGTTTCTGATGGGGTTGAATGGACAGGCCCCTCATACACCGATGTCCTGAGACTCCTGCCCCATCGAGCCAACGGGAGCCCTTGCTGTTTCTCCATTTCTTTCATCTTCATTCTGTATTGCTGTTGACAGTTTGATTTACACTCTGTCAGCCCCTCGGTCCCTGAGTGATATTTACTGAATCTTAGCTTCCAATTATCACCACTTCAGGTACTCGCGCCGTTTTCTTGTTAAACATCCCTGATGAAAGTTTCTGTAGGCAGGGAGACTGCATCCCTCACAATCTGAAATTATCAGTGTCTGTTTAGCTCAGTCGATAGCATCTTCCCTCCCCTCTGGGTTAAAAGGTGGTGGGTTCAAGCCCCACTCCAGAAACTTGAGCAGGTAACGTGGGCTGACGCTCCCAGTGTAGTACTGAGGGAGTGCCGCGCTATTGGAAGTGCCGTCTTTTGGATGTGATGTTAAATCGGGGCCCGTATCCCCTCTCAGGTGGATGTAAAAGTTACCACGACAATATTGGAAGAAGAGCAATTAAATTCTCCCCAGTGTCCTGGGCCAACATTTCTCACGCAATCAACACCACTGGAAAACAGATGAGCAGGTCGTTTATCTCATTTACTGATTGTGGGATCTTGTTGTGCACAAATTGGCTGCTGTGTTTGCTGAAATAACAACAGTGACTGCACTTCACAAGCAATTCATTGGCTTTAAAGCATTTGGAATGTCCTGAGGACATGAAACATACATTTTCTATATATAAATGTAAGTTTCTAAATATAAATGCAAGTTTCTATACAGATTTTCTATATAAATGTAAGTTCTTCCATTGTTCTTCGTATCTTCCCATGCAGTGTGCCTGGGCCGAGAGTTTAACAATTGTCCCATGCGCAGTGCTGTTGCCGGGTTAAGTTCAGTTTCATTCATCGTGTGCTTTACTCCCAGACACACATTGCACAGATGGCAAATATTACAGGCAGACCAGAGATCCAGCAGGTTACATTTTACATTTATTGGTTAGAAAAGAGAATTATGCTATTAATAGAGCACAAGGCAATTGGGATTTATAACATATGGACTGTCTGCGTTCTGACCAGCTCTTCCCCAGCATTTAGAACAATCGCTTGGACCAAAGCAATGCATGGTGGACGGGCTGAGTGAATGTTACCAGTTCGGCCTTCTCCTTGGTAACAGAGGGCTGTTTGGAGCCGAATCATAGGAACAAGAGTAGGCCATTCAGCATGTGCTGTAGCTGCCCTGGGAGTACTTGATGGGACGGTGTAGAGGGAGCTTTACTCTGTATCTAACCCGTGCTGTACCTGCCCTGGGAGTACTTGATGGGACAGTGTAGAGGGAGCTTTACTCTGTATCTAACCCTGTACCTGCCCTGGGAGTGTTTGATGAGACGGTGTAGGGGGAGCTTTACTCTGTATCTAACCCGTGCTGTAGCTGCCCTGGGAGTACTTGATGGGACGGTGTAGAGGGAGCTTTACTCTGTATCTAACCCTGTACCTGCCCTGGAAGTACTTGATGGGACGGTGCAGAGGGAGCTTTACTCTGTATCTAACCTGTGCTGTACCTGCCCTGGAAGTACTTGATGGGACGGTGTAGAGGGAGCTTTACTCTGTATCTAACCCTGTACCTGCCCTGGAAGTACTTGATGGGATGGTGTGGAGGGAGCTTTACTCTGTATCTAACCTGTGCTGTACCTGCCCTGGAAGTACTTGATGGGACGGTGCAGAGGGAGCTTTACTCTGTATCTAACCTGTGCTGTACCTGCCCTGGGAGTGTTTGATGGGGCAGTGTAGAGGGAGCTTTACTCTGTATCTAATCCGTGCTGTACCTGCCCTGGGAGTGTTTGATGGGACAGTGTAGAGGGAGCTTTACTCTGTATCTAACCCGTGCTGTACCTGCCCTGGGAGTGTTTGATGCTGACACTGCATTAACATCCTTGTCAATACGAAAGTTGTGAAATCAGTGCACGGTTTGTTTTGAGCTCGCTGAGAGCCCAGCTTGTTTTTTTTATTTCTACTTTAATTTACTTTCATCGGCGAGTGGAACTTTACAAACCCCAACTGACAAATTGCACCCTGGAGTTCTTAATACTTGGACAGAAACTATCTCGGGATCCTGAAGCCCTATCAATGCAGCCTTTACTTTCGAAAAACAAAGCTCAGCAACCCTTCCCACTTAATCGGAGACCGTACACAATGGCTCACATGTGGAGCAGCTGATAAGAGTTTTATCTTCTAGTTAAGATGATGGGCAGGCGGGGAGGCGGAGGGGGAATGGGCAGCTGCTGTGGGTTTGACACTATTTCACCTCTGGGAACTAGGGTTGCCAACTCTCCAGGATTGCCTTGGGCTCTCCAGCAATTAAAGATCTGGACACTGCTACAAGCAATCTGGGAGAAAAATCAATGAGGCGTAACAAAAAATGGTGTGTTTTTTTTCATTCTCGTTGAACAATTTTATTTATTAGTTATGAAGATATTGGAGATTGGGAAATAAAGGCTGTTTGACTGGGTGGGGATGTTGCAGGTCATGTGATGAAACCTCCAGGGATACGTCCAACCAGAGTTGGCGAACCGACTGGGACCTGAGCCTGAAGCCAGCGAGAGGCTGATGGGATGGCAGCCTCCGATGTTGGCCCGATGTGAAATGAGTTTGGGCAGTCTCGGCTTACTTTCTCCTGGGCAGCAGATGTCTGTCCCTATGGCAGCGTTGATGGGCCATCTCACTTCAATCAGACAGGGCATAAGGACAGTTGGGTGTAAACTGGTGCAGTAATGTCGGGGGGGGGGGGGGTGGGGGGCTCTTCTGAAGTTGGGACAGAGACAGATTCCTGGGCAGAGTAGAGGAAGCTTCAGTCTGCACTGTACCTGACCAGCAACCTCCGATCTTAGCCCATTCCGCCTGCTCTGAGGGAACACAGGAACAGGAGGAGGCCATTCAGCCCCTCGAGCCTGTTCCACCATTCAATTAGATCACGGCTAATCTGTATCTTAATTCCACCTTGGTTCCATAACCCTTAATACCCTTGCCTAACAAAAGTCTATCAATCTCAGTTTTCAATTGACCCCCAGCCTCAACAGCCTTTTTGGGGAGAGAGTTCCAGATTTCCACTCCCCTTTGTGTGAAATGCTTCCTGACATCACCCCTGAACGGCCGAGCTCTAATTTTAAGGTTATGCCCCCTTGTTCTGGACTCTCTCCCACCAGAGGAAATAGTTTCTCTCCATCGACCCTATCGAATCCTTTAATCATCTTAAACACCTCGATTAGATCACCCCTTAATCTTCTAAACTCGAGGGAATACAAGCCCAGTCTATGCGACCTGTGCTCGTAATTTAACCCTTTCTGCCCCGGTACGGTTCCGGTGAGAGGCAGGGGATGCTGGGATACATGTCCGCTACTTCAGCCTCTGGGGCAAGGGGAGGGTGGGCTGGCGTCAAACCACGCTCGGAGCACGCTGGCAGGAGGGGTGCGTTGGCCTGAGGTAAAATCTGGCATTCGGTTTCCAGAGAAAGTTGTGACCTTTAAAACTTGCAGTCTCCAGGGGGGAAATTCTTTCCTCCCAAGTGATTCACTGAGCCCGCTCCAAGCTTCCTGTCCCAACAAAGGAAAGCACTTGTTAACATTCGGAACAGGCACCTTCCGTGCTGCTGGGACAATGAGGCACTGAGGAAAGTTTACTCACGGCCAAGAGAGAAGCAAAAAAAAAAAGCAGCCTCAGTCAATAACGATGGCGATTCATTCGTGTTTTTTATCCTCCCTGCCCTCGGTCCTTGGATCGTCGGTCCGAACTCCACGTCGTTCCCGTCGGGATACTGCGATCCCAGCGTGGCAGGGATACCAAACGATACTTTGGTGGCATCGCCGACAACAACAACATGTGTTTATGCAGCGCCTTTCATGCAGCAAAAGGTCCCCCCCCCAAAGCACTTGACAAGAGCGTTAACAGACAAAATTTGACACCGAACTGAGGAAGGAAGGAAGGAAGGAAGAACTTGCATTTATATAGCACCTTTCACGACCTCAGGGCATCCCAAAGCACTTCACAGCCACCGAAGGGTAGTCACTGTTGTAATGTAGGAAACGTGGCAGCCAATTTGCGCACAGCAAGATCCCACAAACAGCAATGAGATAATGACCAAATTATCTGTTTTAGTGATGTTGGTTTAGGGATAACAGGACACTGGGGAGAATTCCCCTGCTCGTCTTCGAAATAGGTGGCCGTGGGATCTTTTACGTCCACCTGAGAGGGGCAGACGGGGTCTCGGTTTAACGTCTCATCCAAAAGACGGCACCAAGTAGCAGTGGAAGACTTTATGGGGGCGCATTTTTTTTGGAGGATACTTTTGAACTCAAGGAGAGGAGTAGCAAGGTGGGAGGGTCAAGCGGGGGAGTTCCGGAGGGTAGGACTGAGATGGTGATAGGCTCTGTCACCAATGGTGGAGGGAGGTGACGGCTCAAACCTGGGTGTTAAAAGCCCCGGGAGAGAATGAGTTAGAACAGGAGACGGTGCCATGGGTCTGGATCTCAGTGACGATGCAGGGAGGAGGAAGAGAGTGTAGGATGGGGGATTGGGGCCTTAAGAGGGATGAGAGAGGAGAGATCAGAGGAGCACTGACCGCAGTCGGATCGATCAATAGGACAGAGAAGACAGGAAGATTGCGAGGGAGAGAGAGGTTGGAAACTGGAGGTGAGAGGGTTGTTATTCAGACAAGATTTGTTCGGGGGGTGGGGGGGTGAGAAAGGGGTGAGAGGAGTTAGAGGGGAGTGAGAGAGGGGTTAGAGGAGGGTGAGAGAGGGGTTAGAATGGGGGGTGAGAGAAGGGTTAGAATGGGGGGTGAGAGAGGGGTTGGGGGGGGGGGGTGAGAGGAGGTTTAGAGGGGGGTGAGGGGATTTAGAGGGGCCTCCCCGGATACAGGAGTGTGAGAGAGGAATTAGAGGGGCCTCCCCAGGTACAGGAGTGTGAAAGAGGGGTTAGAGAGGCCTCTCCAGATACAGGAGTGTGAAAGAGGGTTTAGAGAGGCCTCTCCAGATACAGGAGTGTGAGAGAGGGGTTAGAGGGGCCTCCCCAGATACAGGAGTGTGAGAGAGGGTTTAGAGAGGCCTCTCCAGATACAGGAGTGTGAAAGAGGGTTTAGAGGGGCCTCCCCAGATACTGGGTGTGAGAGAGGGGTTAGAGGGGCCTCCCCAGATACAGGAGTGTGAGAGAGGGTTTAGAGAGGCCTCTCCAGATACAGGAGTGTGAGAGAGGGGTTAGAGGGGCCTCCCCAGATACAGGAGTGTGAAAGAGGGTTTAGAGGGGCCTCCCCAGATACTGGGTGTGAGAGAGGGGTGAGAGAGGCCTCCCCAGATACTGGGTGTGAGAGAGGGTTTAGAGAGGCCTCTCCAGATACAGGAGTGTGAAAGAGGGTTTAGAGAGGCCTCTCCAGATACAGGAGTGTGAGAGAGGGGTTAGAGGGGCCTCCCCAGATACTGGGTGTGAGAGAGGGGTGAGAGAGGCCTCTCCAGATACTGGGTGTGAGAGAGGGGTGAGAGAGGCCTCTCCAGATACTGGGTGTGAGAGAGGGGTGAGAGAGGCCTCCCCAGATACTGGGTGTGAGAGAGGGGTGAGAGGGGCCTCCCCAGATACTGGGTGTGAGAGAGGGGTGAGAGAGGCCTCCCCAGATACAGGAGTGTGAGAGAGGGGTTAGATGGGCCTCCCCAGACATGGGAATACGAGAGGGATTAGAGGAGCCTCCTCAGATATGGGAGCCTATCTTACTGAACCTGTTAATGTAACGGAAAAGTTTCTGGGTGATGGGAATGGTAGAGGCTGGGGTCAGTGCGTTTCAGGGACAAGTCTGAGCAGTGCTGGATCTGATCCAGTTCTGGGTAAGCACATGGAAGCATTTTAAGTGAATTAACAAGGCTGATTGCCTGGCTGGATTTTCCATAACCTGCTGATGTTGCTTTGCGATAGAGCAGGTCCTTAAGGCACTCAAGAGGGTGGGTCACATGCGCTCCCATCACTGACTACAGCACAGGGGGTCACGGTCTCCTCTGAGATGGTGCAGATGGTGGACAAGTGGGGGGGACTCCACAAACCCATTCAGGAGGGATGGCACAGGGTGAGGAGCATCCTGGTGACTGTGACAGTTCCTTCATCGTCGCTGGGTCAAAATCCTGGAACACCCTCCCTAACAGCACTGTGGGAGAACCTTCACCACACGGACTGTAGCGGTTCAAGAAGGCGGCTCACCACCACCTTCTCAAGGGGCAATTAGGGATGGGCAATAAATGCCGGCCTCGCCAGCGACGCCCACATCACATGAGCGAATTAAAAAAAAGTCCAGGAGATCAAAAGAACAACAACTTCTCCCATTTATCCAGCGCCTTTAACGTAGTAAAACGTCCCAAGGCGCTTCACAGGAGCGATTATCAAACAAAATTTGACACCGAGCCACATAAGGAGATATTAGGACAGGTGACTAAAAGCTTGGTCAAAGAGGTAGGTTTTAAGGAGCGTCTTAAAGGAGGAGAGAGAGGCGGAGAGGTTTAGGGAGGGAATTCCAGAGCTTAGGGCCCAGGCAGCTGAAGGCACGGCCGCCAATGGCAGGGACGATGGAAATCGGGGGGTGCGCAAGAGGCCGGAATTGGAGGAGCGCAGAGATCTCGGAGGGTTCTCAATGCAGCCTCGAGGTGTCAGGAAGAGGCTTTCAGGACTGTTGTTGGTGGTGGAATGGACACAATGACTGCTCCCATCAGTGGCCTGAGCAGCCCCCCTCGCTCAGGGCTTTCGGGACTTAACTGGGACCATTCGGACAGTTCAGACTGTGCCCAGAACTAGTGAAAAGGAAGAAGTTGCATTTATATAGAGCCTTTCACAACCTCAGGATGTCCCAAAGCACTTCACAGCCAACAAAGTACTTTTTTGAAGTGTGGTCACTGTTGTAATGTGGGAAACGTGGCAACCAATTTGTGCACAGCAAGATCCCACAAACAGCAATGCGATCAATTGCCAGATAATGTTTTAGTGGTGTTGGTTGAGGGATAAATATTGGCCCTGCTCTTCTTCGAATAGAAAACGCAAACAATTCACAGGACTGAATCCCACACTGAAGCTGTTACACAGCTCAGTGTAGTTCTCGTTAGATGTAAACCAGGTTATGTTAGTTTGTGGGATCTTTTACGTCCACCTGAGACCTCGGTTTAACGTCTCACCCGAAAGACGGCACCTCTGACAGTGCAGCACTCCCTCAGTACCGCACTGGGAGCGTCGGCCTGGATTTTGTGCTCAGGTCTCTGGAGTGGGGCTTGAACCCACCGACCTTCTGACTCCGGGGGTGGGGGGGGAGAGGAGAGAGAGAGAGAGAGAGAGAGTGCTACCCACTGAGCCACAGCTATGAGGGAAAAGGGCGGCTCACTTGTTTGAGCACGCACCCTTCAAAACCGTTTCCTTAATTCTGCGACATCATTCCTAGCTACAGTCATAAATACGGGGCTATTGACAACAACAAAGGAGGCACTGTTCGCCAATGGAAACAAATGTGAAGTGCGTTTTGGCTGAGAGGCTCGATTTATTTTCAGTCCAAGAAAAAAAGACTCATTATTTCCATCAATTCTGTGTTAATTCTCTGCTGTCAGAGCTGTTGGATTCCGTGAGAGTTACAATGGCCAAAGACATTTCTGTTTCCCACAGCTCGGAGGGTTTGCGTGCTCGCTGAATGGGGACGGGAGCACCAGCCTGACACTCGGAGATGAATGAAGCCCAGATACAGTTGCCAACCCTCCAAGATTGGCCCGGAGTCTCCAGTAATTAACGACTAATCTCCAGGTCACTGCTGCCAGCAAAATCAAGTGAGAAAAATCATAAGGGCATTAAAACAAAATTGTTTTTTAAAAAATTCTCTTTGAACACTTTGGAAGTGTGGTCACTTGTTATAATGTAGGAAATACGACAGCCAATTTGTGCACAGCAAGATCCCACAGACAGCAATGTGATAATGACCAGATAATCTGTTTTAGTGATGTTGGTTGAGGGATAAATATTGGCCAGAACTCCCCTGCTCTTCTTCACCACAGTAGCCGTGGGATCTTTTACATCCACCTGAGAGGGCAGACAGGGCCTGCACTCCCTCAGTACTGCACTGGGAGTGTCAGCCTAGATTATGGGCTCAAATCTCTGGAGTGGGACTTGAACCCACAACCTTCTGACTCAGAGATGAAAAGGCTGCCCGCTGAGCCACGGCTGACACAGCCAAATACCGTCCTCACCCCTACGTTCATGCACACTTTCCATCAGGGGTCAACAGCAAGAATCCTGGGTCATTTGTCCCCCTCCCTAGCCCAGGGTCACCAGCTGAGATTTGGCAAAAGAACTGGGGGGAGTTGAGGAGACATTTCCTTTGATTTTTGATAGGCAAGGGTACTAAGAGATTTGGAACCAAGGCGGGGAAATGGAGTTGAGCTACAGATCAGCCATGATCTAACTGAATGGTGGAACAGGCGAGAGGGGCTGAATGGCCTCCCCCTGTTCCTATGTTTTTCATAAGTTTGTTTTACGCAGCGAGTTGTTACGATCTGGAATGCGCTGCCTGAAAGGATGCTGGAAGCAGTTTTAATAGTAACTTTCAAAAGGGAATTGGATAAATACTTGAAAAGGAAAAAATGCAGGGCTCTGGGCAGGGAGAGTGGGACTAATTGGATAGCTCTTTCAAAGAGCTAGTACAGGCATGAGGGGCTGAATGGCCTCCTTCTGTGCTGTATGATTCCATGAGCTCAGTACAGAACAGGGGGGTGGGGTATCTCACTGGGCGTTGCACAGATTGGGAGGCTTCATTAAAAGGCATGACGGTGGATAGGCAATGGCTAACATTTAAGGAATGAATGCATGAATTGCAACAATTATACATTCCTTTCTGGCGCAAAAACACAAAAGAAAAAGCAGCCCAACCATGGCTAACAAAATAAATTAAGGATAATATTAGATCCAAAGAGGAGTCATATAAAGTTGCCAGGAAAAGTAGCAAGTCAGAGGATTGGGAGCAGTTTAGAATTCAGCAAAAAAGGACCAAGAGATTGATTAAGAGGAGAAAAATAGAGTATGAGAGTAAACTTGCAAGGAACATAAAAGTGGACTGTAAAAGCTTCTACAAGTGTGTAAAAAGAAAAAGATTAGTGAAGACAAATGTAAGTCCCTTACAGTCAGAAACGGGAGAATTTATAATGGGGAACAGGGAAATGGAAGAGCAATTAAACAAATACTTTATGGAAGAGGACACAAATAACTTCCCAGAAATGCTAGGGAACCAAGGGACTAGTGAGAAGGAGGAATTAAAGAAAATTAGTATTAGTAAAAAAATAGTGCCGGAGAAATTAATGGGACTGAAAGCCGATAAATCCCCAGGACCTGATAATCTGCATCCCAGAGTATAAAAGAGATAGCCATGGAAATAGTGGATGCATTAGTTGTCATCTTCCAAAAATTTATAGATTATGGAACAATTCCTTGACATCAAGGCAGCATTTGACCGAGTGTGGCACCAAGGAGCCCTAGTAAAATTGAAGTCAATGGGAATCAGGGGGAAAACTCTCCAGTGGCTGGAGTCATACCTAGCACAAAGGAAGATGGTAGTGGTTGTTGGAGGCCAATCATCTCAGCCCCAGGACATTGCTGCAGGAGTTCCTCAGGGCAGTGTCCTAGACCCAACCATCTTCAGCTGCTTCATCAATGACCTTCACTCCATCATAAGGTCAGAAGTGGGGATGTTTGCTGATGATTGCACAGTGTTCAGTTCCATTCGCAACCCCTCAGATAATGAAGCAGTCCGTGCCCGCATGCAGCAAGACCTGGACAACATCCAGGCTTGGGCTGATAAGTGGCAAGTAACATTCGCGCCAGATAAGTGCCAGGCAATGACCATCTCCAACAAGAGAGAGTCTAACCACCTCCCCTTGACATTCAACGGCATTACCATCGCCGAATCCCCCACCATCAACATCCTGGGGGTCACCATTGACCAGAAACTTAACTGGACCAGCCATATAAATACTGTGGCTACAAGAGCAGGTCAGAGGCTGGGTATTCTGCGGCGAGTGACTCACCTTCTAACTCCCCAAAGCCTTTCCACCATCTACAACGCACAAGTCAGGAGTGTGATGGAATACTCTCCACTTGCCTGGATGAATGCAGCTCCAACAACACTCAAGAAGCTCGACACCATCCAGGACAAAGCAGCCCACTTGATTGGCACACTATCCACCACCCGAAACATTCACTCCCTTCGCCACTGGCGCACTGTGGCTGCAGTGTGTACCATCCACAGGATGCACTGCAGCAACTCGCCAAGGCTTCTTCGACAGCACCTCCCAAACCCGTGACCTCTACCACCTAGAAGGACAAGGGCAGCAGGCACATGGGAACAACACCACCTGCACGTTCCCCTCCAAGTCACACACCATCCCGACTTGGAAATATTTCGCCGTTCCTTCATCGTCGCTGGGTCAAAATCCTGGAACTCCCTTCCTAACAGCACTGTGGGAGAACCGTCACCACACGGACTGCAGCAGTTCAAGAAGGCGGCTCACCACCACCTTCTCAAGGGCAATTAGGGATGGGCAATAAATGCCGGCCTCACCAGCGACGCCCACATCCCATGAACGAATAAAAAAAATGATTGGAGGGTGGCAAATGTAACCCCACTATTTAAAAAAGGAGGGAGAAAGAAAACAGGGAACTACAGACCGGTTAGCCTAACATCAGTAGTAGGGAAAATGCTAGAGTCTATTATAAAGAATGTGATAACAGAACACTTAGAAAATATCAACGGGATTAGACAAAGTCAACATGGATTTATGAAAGGGAAATCATGTTTGACAAACCTACTGGAGTTTTTTGAGGATGTAACTGGTAGAATAGATAAGGGAGAACAAGTGGATGTGGTTTATTTGGATTTTCAGAAGGTCCTTGAAAAAGTCCCACATAAGAGGTTAGTGTGCAAAATTGAAGAACATGGGATTGGTGGTAATATAGTAGCATGGATTGAAAATTGGTTAACAGACAGGAAACAGAGTAGGAATAAATGGGTCTTTTTCCGGGTGGGAGGCAGTGACTAGTGGGGTACCGCAGGGATCAGTGCTTGGGCCCCAGCTATTCACAATATATATCAATGGTTTGGATGAGGGAACCAAATGTAATGTTTCCAAGTTTGCTGATGACACAAAACTAGGTGGGATCGTGAGTTGTGAGGAGGATGCAAAGAGGCTTTAAGGCGATTTAGATAAGTTGAGTGAGTGGGCAAATACATGGCAGATGCAGTATAATGTGGATAAATGTGAAGTTATCCACTTCGGAAGGAAAACCAGAAAGGCCAAGTATTATTTAAATGGTGATAGATTGGGGAATGTTGATGTACAAAGGGACCTGGGTGTCCTTGTACACCAGTCACTGAAAGCAAACATGCAGGTGCAGCAAGTAGTTAGGAAGGCAAATGGTATGTTGGCCTTCATTGCAAGAGGATTTGAGTACAGGAGCAAGGATGTCTTACTGCAGTTATACAGGGCCTTGGTGAGACCAACCTGGAGTATTGTGTGCAGTTTTGGACTCCTTACCTAAGAAAGGATATACTTGCCATAGAGGGAGTGCAGCGAAGGTTCACCAGACTGATTCCTGGGATGGCAGGACTGTCATATGAGGAGAGATTGGGTCGACTCGGCCTGTATTCACTCGAGTTTAGAAGAATGAGAGGGGATCTCATTGAAACATATAAAATTCTGACAGGGCCAGACAGACTGGATGCAGGGAGGACGTGCAGGGGGGTCCAGAACGAGGGGTCACAGTCTCAGGATACGGGGTAGGACATTTAGGACTGAGATGAGGAGAAATTTCTTCACTCAGAGGATGGTGAACCTGTGGAATTCTCTACCACAGAAGGCTGTGAAGGCCAAGTCACTGAATATATTTAAGAAGGAGCTACATAGATTTCTAGACACAAAAGGCATCAAGGGGTATGGGGAGAGAGCGGGACTATATTATTGAGATAGAGGATCAGCCATGATCATATTGAATGGTGGATAGGCTAGAAGGGCCGAATAGCCTACTCCTGCTCCTATTTTCTATGTTAAAGCTTAACACCATCAGGCTGTTAAGCACTTGGTCTGATACTGGAACTGAGAGTTTATAACTATCAGGTGAGACTGAACAGGCTGGGGCTCTTTTCTGCAGAAAAAGAGAAGGCTGAGGGGTGGCCTAATAGAGGTCTTTAAAATTATGAAGGGGTTTGATAGGGTAGATGTAGAGAAAATGTTTTCACTTGTGGGGGAGACCAAAACTAGGGGTCATAAATATAAGAGAGTCACTAATAAATCCAATAGGGAATTCAGGAGAAACTTCTTTATCCAGAGAGTGGTGAGAATGTGGAACTCGCTACCACAAGGAGTGGTTGAGGGGAATAACATCGATGCATTTAAGGGGAAGCGAAATAAACACATGAGGGAGAAAGGAATAGAAGGATATGCTGATAGGGTGAGATGAAGTAAGGTGGGAGGAGGCTCGTGTGGAGCATAAACACCAGCATAGACCAGTGGGGCCGAATGGCCTGTTTCTGTGCTGTAAATTCGATGTAATCCTATGCCAGACAAATGTCCAACAGAAAAAAATTGAAGTAATATTCCAACAGCTTCTTACTTTTGTAGTGAGAAGTTCAGTAATGAGCCGAATGAATTATTACATGTAACAAAAACAAACTGCGAAAATCAATGTGACCTGGGTCACAGCTCCCCCGAGCTCAGCTGTTTCAAATAAGAATGGAATCGGGAGGGGGTGGTGGGGAGGGAGGGGGGAAAGAGGCAGCCTGTTAATTATTTTGACGGGGGTGCTGAGACATCATTTAAACGGCAACCAGTTGCCAAGGTGACTGAGTTTGTGTGCAGATTGAAAGCCGAAGAGCAAGGGGGAAATTGCGAAAGGAAAAAAAAACGATTTCAATTCTCCCTCCGCCTCCCCCTGAAAAAACTGCCCCCTCGGCACTCTACGGGCCGGACCTACGGGGACCTCAACTCTGCAGCCGTGAGTGTGTCGGCGAGATATTCAACCACAGGGTGCGTCACGCACAACCCAATCCAGTCCTCGCCCGATGCCCGCAAACTCCCACTTTCAAGACTGGGGGGCGGGGGCGGTCACTCGATAGCAATCAGGAGCGGGAACCCAGGCAGGTTTTTTTTCTCCTTCTCGAGCCCAGGGGTGGCACTGAGGCCAAAAGTGACAATTCCAATTCTGTCCCAGTTGGCATTATAAAATTTAGCACTGGCCAAGGGATGAACATGCGACCGTCCGGGTCCACATGACTCAGTAGCACACACCCTCGACGGTGCATTTATTCAGAGACACTGTGCCAGTTTTGGCTTCTACTTTCTGAGAAAGAGTCAGTCCGAAGGTCATGCCCTTGTAAAATCACCCGAATCTTGGTTGGGGAAATGGAAAAATGTTGCACAATGTTCAAGATCTGGTAATGTGTAATGAGACATGATTAATTAATGTCCTCATTGTAAAGGAGCCTCCAGGTAACAGTGATCACAATACGATTGAATTTCGCATTCAGTTTGAGGGAGAGAAGAGTAGGTCCAAGACGAGTGTTTTAAACTTAAATAATGAGGGCATGAAGACAGAGCTGGCTAAAGCGAACTGGGAAATCAGGTTAAGGGATATGTCAGTAGAGATGCAGTGGCAGACATTTAATGAGATATTTCATAACACTCAGCAAAGGTACATTCCAGTGAGAAAGAAAGACTCTAGGTGAAGGACGTACCATCCGTGGCCAACTAAGGAAGTTAAAGATAGAATCAGATTGAAAGAAAAAGCATACAATTCCGTGAAGATGAGTGGCAGGTCAGAAGATTGGACAGAATATAAAAAACAGCAAAGAATGACTAAAAGAATAATAAGGAGGGTGAAATTAGAGTACGAGAGAAAGCTAGCTAGAAATATAAAAACAGATAGTAAGAGTTTCTACAGGTATTTTAAAAGGAAAAGAGTAAGTAAAGTGAGTGTTGGTCCTCCAGAGAGAGATTCTGGGGAATTAATAATGGAGGACAAGGAAATGGCGGATGAACTGAACAGATATTTTGCGTCCGTCTTCACTGTAGAGGATACAAGTAACATGCCAGAAATAATTGTGAATCAAGAGGTGAAAGAGAGGGAGGAACTTAAAACATTTACAATCACCAGGGAAAGGTTTCTGAAAAAATTATTAGAACTAAAAGCTGACAAGTCCCCAGGTCCTGTCGGACTTCATCCTAGGGTCTTAAAAGAAGTGGCTGCAGAGATAGTAGATGCATTGGTATTAATTTTCCAAAATTCCCTAGATTCTGGAGGGGTCCCATCAGATTGGAAAATAGCGAATGTAACTCCTCTATTCAGGAGAGGAAGGAGACAGAAAGCAGGAAACTACAGGCCAGTTAGCTTAACATTTGTCATAGGGAAAATGCTAGACTATTATTAAGGAGGTTATAGCAGGGCACTTCGAAAATCTCAATGCAATCAGGCAGCGTCAACACGGCTTTGTGAAAGGGAAATCATATTTGACTAATTTATTAGAGTTCTTTGAGGAAGTAACAAGCAATGTGGATAAAGGGGATCCTGTGGATGTGATGTACTTGGATTTCCAGAAGGCATTTGACAAGGTGCCACATCAAAGGCTACTACACAAAATAACATTTCATGGGGTAGGGGGTAACATATTAGCGTGGATAAAGATTTGGTTAGCTAACAGAAAATAGAGAGTAGGCATAAATGGATTATTTTCAAGTTGGCAAGATGTAACAAGTGGAGTGCCACAGGGATCAGTACTGGGGCCTCAACTATTTACAATCTATATCAATGACTTGGATGAAGGGACCGAATGTATGGTTGCTAAATTTGCCGATGACACAAAGGTAGGTAGGAAAGTAAATTGTGAGGAGGACATAAGGAGTCTGCAAAGGGATATAGATAGGTTAAGTGAGTGGGCAAAAATTTGGCAGATGGAGTATAATGTGGGAAAATGTGAACATGTCCACTTTGGCAGGAGGAATGGAAAAGCAGTATATTATTTAAATGGAGAGAGATTGCAGAACTCTGAGGTACAGAGGGATCTGGGTGTCCCAGTACATGAATCACAAAAAGTTAGTATGCAGATACAGCAAGTGATTAGGAAGGCAAATGGAATGTTGTCATTTATTGCAAGGGGAATGGAATATAAAAGTAGAGATGTTTTGCTACAGTTGTACATAAGAACATAAGAAATAGGGGCAGGAGTAGGCCAATCGGCCCTTCGAGCCTGCTCCGCCATTTAATAAGATCATGGCTGATCTGATCCTAACCTCAAATCTAAATTCATGTCCAATTTCCTGCCTGCTCCCCGTAACCCCTAATTCCCTTTACTTCTAGGAAACTGTCTATTTCTGTTCTAAATTTATTCAATTTTACAACACCAAGTTATAGTCCAGCAATTTTATTTTAAATTCACAAGCTTTCGGAGGCTTCCTCCTTCCTCCGAAAGCTTGTGAATTTAAAATAAAATTGCTGGACTATAACTTGGTGTTGTAAAATTGTTTACAATTGTCAACCCCAGTCCATCACCGGCATCTCCACATCTTAAATTTATTCAATGATGTAGCTTATAAAGCTTCCTGGGGCAGCAAATTCCACAGACCTACCACCCTCTGAGTGAAGAAGTTTCCCCTCATCTCAGTTTTGAAGGAGCAGCCCCTTATTCTAAGATTATGCCCCCTAGTTCTAGTTTCACCCATCCTTGGGAACATCCTCACCGCATCCACCCGATCAAGCCCCTTCACAATCTTATATGTTTCAATAAGATCGCCTCTCATTCTTCTGAACTCCAATGAGTAGAGTCCCAATCTACAACCTCTCCTCATATGTCCGCCCCCTCATCCCCGGGATTAACCGAGTGAACCTTCTTTGTACTGCCTCAAGAGCAAGTATGTCTTTTCTTAAGTATGGAGACCAAAACTGTATGCAGTATTCCAGGTGCGGTCTCACCAATACCTTATATAACTGCAGCAATACCTCCCTGTTTTTATATTCTATCCCCCTAGCAATAAAAGCCAACATTCCGTTGGCCTTCTTGATCACCTGCTGCACCTGCATACTAACTTTTTGATTTTCTTGCACTAGGACCCCCAGATCCCTTTGTACTGCAGTACTTTCCAGTCTCTTGCCATCAAGATAATAACTTGCTCTCTGATTTTTCCTGCCAAAGTGCATAACCTCACATTTTCCAATAATATATTGCATCTACCAAATCTCCGCCCACTCACCCAGCCTGTCTATATCCCCTTGTAGGTTTATGTCCTCCTCACTCTCTACTTTCCCTCCCATCTTTGTATCATCTGCAAACTTTGATATGTTACACTCGGTCCCCTCCTCCAAATCGTTAATATAGATTGTAAAGAGTTGGGGACCCAGCACCGACCCCTGCGGAACACCACTGGCTACTGGTTGCCAGTCCGAGAATGAACCATTTATCCCAACTCTTTGCTTCCTGTTAGGTAACCAATCCTCCACCCATGCCAGAATATTACCCCCAATCCAGTGATTCTTTATCTTGAGCAATAATCTTTGATGTGGCACCTTGTCGAATGCCTTCTGGAAGTCTAAATATACTACATCCACTGGTCCCCTTTATTCACCCTGTACATTATGTCCTCAAAGAACTCAAGCAAATTTGTCAGATATGACTTCCCCTTCGTAAAGCCATGCTGACTTTGTCCTATTAAATTATGTTTATCCAAATGTTCTGCTACTGTCTCCTTAATAATAGACTCCAAAATTTTACCCACCACAGATGTTAGGCTAACTGGTCTATAATTTCCAGCCTTCTGCCTACTACCCTTTTTAAATAAGGGTGTTACATTAGCAGTTTTCCAATCTGCCGGGACCTTTGCCGAGTCCAGAGAATTTTGGAAAATTATTACCAAAGCATCCACAATCCCCACTGCCACTTCCCTCAAGACCCTAGGATGTAAGCCATCAGGGCCAGGGGATTTATCCGCCTTGAGTCCCATTAATTTACTAAGTACCAATTCCTTAGTGATTTTAATCGTATTTAGCTCCTCCCCCCCTAGAGCCCCCTGTTTGTCCAGTGTTGGGATATTCTGAGTGAACTCTACCGTAAAGACTGAAACAAAATATTTGTTCAGCATTTTTGCTATCTCCATGTTTCCCACCATTAATTTCCCGGTCTCATCCTCTAAGGGACCTACGTTTGCCTTAGCCACCCTTTTTCCTTTTATATAACTATAGAATCTCTTGCTATCTGTTTTTATATTTTTTGCTAATTTAACTTGTATGTTCGTATGCACAGGTGCAATAGGAGGCACTCTAATGAGACTACAGCAGAGGCATGATTTTCACAGCAGTGTAGAGGGAGCTTTACTGTGTATCTAACCCTGCACCTGCCCTGGGAGTGTTTGACGGGACAGTGTAGAGGGAGCTTTACTCTGTATCTAACCCGAGCTGTACCTGCCCTGGGAGTGTTTGATGGGACAGTGTAGAGGGAGCTTTACTCTGTATCTAACCCTGTACCTGCCCTGGGAGTGTTTGATGGGACAGTGTAGAGGGAGCTTTACTCTGTATCTAACCCTGTACCTGCCCTGGGAATGTTTGATGGGACAGTGTCGAGGGAGCTTTACTCTGTATCTAACCCGTGCTGTACCTGCCCTGGGAGTGTTTGATGGGACAGTGTAGAGGGAGCTTTACTCTGTATCTAACCCGTGCTGTACCTGCCCTGGGAATGTTTGATGGGACAGTGTCGAGGGAGCTTTACTCTATCCAACCCTGTACCTGCCCTGGGAGTGTTTGATGGGACAGTGTAGAGGGAGCTTTACTCTGTATCTAACCCGTGCTGTACCTGCCCTGGGAATGTTTGATGGGACAGTGTAGAGGGAGCTTTACTCTGTACCAAATGTTCTTTCGAGAGCTGGGTGGACTTCACTGATTCCTGTGCCCTGAGCTCAAAAGTTGTTGTGTTTTTATACCCCCAGGCAGGAACCTCACACCATATATGGAACAACACTCATAACAACCTTATAGATTAACAAAGCTGTTTTTGAAAGAATTCCGGATGGTTTTTGGATTATTGTTCCCCTTTTTTGGGACATTGTTCCTCTTTTATCACATAGCTGCCATGTCTAGCAAGGAGGGTGACTCAGGTCAGTCACTAGTCAAAGGTTAACATTTCACAATTCAGCAAAATAGGCAGCACAGCCTGCAGGGCATGATGGTTAATAGCTTTAAGGAAAAGATGTCAATTTTTCCCTGTTTCCAATATTCTTACAAGCTTTAATCTAAATCTAACCCGTGCTGTACCTGCCCAGGGAGTGTTTGATGGGACAGTGTAGAGGGAGCTTTACTCTGTATCTAACCCATGGCGTACCTGACCTGGGACTGTTTGATGGGACAGTGTAGAGGGAGCTTTACTCTGTATCTAACTCTGTACCTGCCCTGGGAGTGTTTGATGGGAGAGTGTAGAGGGAGTTTTACTCTGTATCTAACCCGTGCTGTAGCTGCCCTGGGAGTGTTTGATGGGACAGGGTAGAGGGAGCTTTACTCTGTATTTAACCCTGTACCTGCCCTGGGACTGTTTGATGGGACAGTGTAGAGGGAGCTTTACTCTGTATTTAACCCTGTACCTGCCCTGGGAGTGTTTGATGGGACAGTGTCGAGGGAGCTTTACTCTGTATCTAACCCGTGCTGTACCTGCCCTGGGAGTGTTTGATGGGACAGTGTAGTGGGAGCTTTACTCTGTATCTAACCCGTGCTGTACCTGCCCTGGGAATGTTTGATGGGACAGTGTCGAGGGAGCTTTACTCTGTATCCAACCCTGTACCTGCCCTGGGAGTGTTTGATGGGACAGTGTAGAGGGAGCTTTACTCTGTATCTAACCCGTGCTGTACCTGCCCTGGGAATGTTTGATGGGACAGTGTCGAGGGAGCTTTACTCTGTACCAAATGTTCTTTCGAGAGCTGGGTGGACTTCACTGATTCCTGTGCCCTGAGCTCAAAAGTTGTTGTGTTTTTATACCCCCAGGCAGGAACCTCACACCATATATGGAACAACACTCATAACAACCTTATAGATTAACAAAGCTGTTTTTGAAAGAATTCCGGATGGTTTTTGGATTATTGTTCCCCTTTTTTGGGACATTGTTCCTCTTTTATCACATAGCTGCCATGTCTAGCAAGGAGGGTGACTCAGATCAGTCACTAGTCAAAGGTTAACATTTCACAATTCAGCAAAATAGGCAGCACAGCCTGCAGGGCATGATGGTTAATAGCTTTAAGGAAAAGATGTCAATTTTTCCCTGTTTCCAATATTCTTACAAGCTTTAATCTAAATCTAACCCGTGCTGTACCTGCCCAGGGAGTGTTTGATGGGACAGTGTAGAGGGAGCTTTACTCTGTATCTAACCCATGGCGTACCTGACCTGGGACTGTTTGATGGGACAGTGTAGAGGGAGCTTTACTCTGTATCTAACTCTGTACCTGCCCTGGGAGTGTTTGATGGGAGAGTGTAGAGGGAGTTTTACTCTGTATCTAACCCGTGCTGTAGCTGCCCTGGGAGTGTTTGATGGGACAGGGTAGAGGGAGCTTTACTCTGTATTTAACCCTGTACCTGCCCTGGGACTGTTTGATGGGACAGTGTAGAGGGAGCTTTACTCTGTATTTAACCCTGTACCTGCCCTGGGAGTGTTTGATGGGACAGTGTAGAGGGAGCTTTACTCTGTATTTAACCCGAGCTGTACCTGCCCTGGGAGTGTTTGATGGGACAGTGTAGAGGGAGCTTTACTCTGTATCTAACCCTGTACCTGCCCTGGGAGTGTTTGATGGGACAGTGTAGAGGGAGCTTTACTCTGTATCTAACCCTGTACCTGCCCTGGGAATGTTTGATGGGACAGTGTCGAGGGAGCTTTACTCTGTATCTAACCCGTGCTGTACCTGCCCTGGGAATGTTTGATGGGACAGTGTAGAGGGAGCTTTACTCTGTATCTAACCCGTGCTGTACCTGCCCTGGGAATGTTTGAAGGGACAGTGTCGAGGGAGCTTTACTCTGTATCTAACCCTGTACCTGCCCTGGGAGTGTTTGATGGGACAGTGTAGAGGGAGCTTTACTCTGTATCTAACCCGTGCTGTACCTGCCCTGGGAATGTTTGATGGGACAGTGTCGAGGGAGCTTTACTCTGTACCAAATGTTCTTTCGAGAGCTGGGTGGACTTCACTGATTCCTGTGCCCTGAGCTCAAAAGTTGTTGTGTTTTTATACCCCCAGGCAGGAACCTCACACCATATATGGAACAACACTCATAACAACCTTATAGATTAACAAAGCTGTTTTTGAAAGAATTCCGGATGGTTTTTGGATTATTGTTCCCCTTTTTTGGGACATTGTTCCTCTTTTATCACATAGCTGCCATGTCTAGCAAGGAGGGTGACTCAGATCAGTCACTAGTCAAAGGTTAACATTTCAAAATTCAGCAAAATAGGCAGCACAGCCTGCAGGGCATGATGGTTAATAGCTTTAAGGAAAAGATGTCAATTTTTCCCTGTTTCCAATATTCTTACAAGCTTTAATCTAAATCTAACCCGTGCTGTACCTGCCCAGGGAGTGTTTGATGGGACAGTGTAGAGGGAGCTTTACTCTGTATCTAACCCATGGCGTACCTGACCTGGGAGTGTTTGATGGGACAGTGTAGAGGGAGCTTTACTCTGTATCTAACTCTGTACCTGCCCTGGGAGTGTTTGATGGGAGAGTGTAGAGGGAGTTTTACTCTGTATCTAACCCGTGCTGTAGCTGCCCTGGGAGTGTTTGATGGGACAGGGTAGAGGGAGCTTTACTCTGTATTTAACCCTGTACCTGCCCTGGGAGTGTTTGATGGGACAGTGTAGAGGGAGCTTTACTCTGTATTTAACCCTGTACCTGCCCTGGGAGTGTTTGATGGGACAGTGTAGAGGGAGCTTTACTCTGTATTTAACCCTGTACCTGCCCTGGGAGTGTTTGATGGGACAGTGTAGAGGGAGCTTTACTCTGTATTTAACCCGAGCTGTACCTGCCCTGGGAGTGTTTGATGGGACAGTGTAGAGGGAGCTTTACTCTGTATCTAACCCTGTACCTGCCCTGGGAGTGTTTGATGGGACAGTGTAGAGGGAGCTTTACTCTGTATTTAACCCTGTACCTGCCCTGGGAGTGTTTGATGGGAGAGTGTAGAGGGAGTTTTACTCTGTATCTAACCCATGCTGAATCTGCCCTGGGAGCGCATGAAGCTGAGACAACACTAACATCCCTCACCTTGCCAGGCAGAAAAAAGTTCTGAGCAAGCAGCGACGGAGTGCCGGTGGAGAGCCTGATTTGTGTGAGTGGGGCAATCGCCAGCGCTCACTCGTTGCACAGTGATGGCTTGTTAATCATCGTAAAGTGAACGGAATCTCCTGTTTGTAAAGTGGGTAGAACTGAGGAGCAATTCATCACTGAGGGAGCATTGTCATCGCTCTGATCTTCCACAAATCATCATTTCCTGAACCACAATCCATAGGCCCTGAGTCAAATAGTCTGAAAACAGCCCTAAAGCCCCTCAGGCTCCATCAAACAGCTAAAATCCCATTAGGTTCCAAGCACTCTCTCTTAATTCACCATCACTTAAGTCTTTGCTTACGTAATGTTATTCTTACCCTATTTTACTTGTTGTTTACCCCTCCTCTCCTGAAGGTGCTGACTCTCACTGGGGTACAGGTCCCCTCCTCTCCTGAAGGTGCTGACTCTCACTGGGGTACAGGTCCCCTCTCCCCCTGAAGGTGCTGACTCTCACTGGGGTACAGGTCCCCTCCTCTCCTGAAGGTGCTGACTCTCACTGGGGTACAGGTCCCCTCTCCCCCTGAAGGTGCTGACTCTCACTGGGGTACAGGTCCCCTCTCCCCCTGAAAGTGCTGACTCTCACTGGGATACAGGTCCCCTCCTCTCCTGAAGGTGCTGACTCTCACTGGGGTACAGGTCCCCTCCTCTCCTGAAGGTGCTGACTCTCACTGGGGTACAGGTCCCCTCCTCTCCTGAAGGTGCGGACTCTCACTGGGGTACAGGTCCCCTCTCCCCCTGAAGGTGCTGACTCTCACTGGGGTACAGGTCCCCTCCTCTCCTGAAGGTGCTGACTCTCACTGGGGTACAGGTCCCCTCCTCTCCTGAAGGTGCTGACTCTCACTGGGGTACAGGTCCCCTCCTCTCCTGAAGGTGCGGACTCTCACTGGGGTACAGGTCCCCTCCTCTCCTGAAGGGAGTGTTTGATGGGACAGTGTAGAGGGATCTTTACTCTGTATCTAACCCATGCTGTCCCTGCCCTGGGAGCGTTTGATGTTGACATTGGGTGCCTAAAATAGAAAGTATTCCTTTCCCATCTCCAACAGCTCTCAATATCCGGCGTACAAAAAAACCACCCAAAATATATAGAAAGTAAAAGAATCTCTTTTGGTGTCGAGTCTCAGACTGACAGCCAACCTGACACAGCCTTTTAAACAGCAAACATTCGGGATTGAGTTACAAGAAAAAGAATTAAATTTGACCCTGATTAGGGAGACTTGGACCGGCAAGAGAGGCCATCAATTCTCAGACTTGTCTCCAATGTTTCAGGGAATCGTTAACACAGAGCGTTAATGGCTGAAGATGGGCTTGGAGAATGAGGCGGATTAATAATACATGGCCTTCCATTAATTCACACTGGATAATGCTCATCATGGGACTATCACAGTGGGTATGGACACAGTAGTGATTTTAATCTTGAGTTTCTAATATCGGATTGTGGATATCAGATGGGAAAAAAGTTTATTGATCCGGATGTTGGTTTGCTATACGAGAGTGTACTGAAGGTCAGTAGTTTCTCATTTGTCTGTCCTCAAATGATTTACAATTTGCAGAGAGGTTTTATTCGCTTTCACTCCCCAAGTCACTGGGGTCCGGGTTTCACATCCTGCCACAGCACCCCCCAACCCCGTACCAAGTGGCCACACGTGTGAGTCCAGACAGATCAACTGGCTGTTCGACTGCAGGGGACCTCATCCGGTCCTCACGTTACGTCTGTATACACTGCACGCTCTAGCGGAGGGGGGAAGCACTGGACAGTGATTTGGAGCTGGAAACTCTGGCTGATTTCGCCTCTCCCTAACCTGTTGAATCATACAACACAGAAGGAGGCCAATCGGCCCATCGTGCCTGTGCCGGCTCTTTGAAAGAGCTATCCAATCAGTCCCACTTTCCCTGCTCTTTCCCCATAGCCCTGCCAATGTGTTACTTTTCAAGTATTTATCCAATTCCCTTTTGAAAGTTATTGTTGAATCTGCTTCCACTGCCCTTTCAGGCAGCGCGTTCCAGATCATAACAACTCGCTACGTTAATTTCTCCCCATCTCCCCCCTTGTTCTTTTGCCAATTATTGTAAATCTGTACTCTCTGGTTATCGTCCCTCCTGCCAGTGGAAAGAGTTTCTCCCTACCCTACTCTATCAAAACCCTTCATTTGGGGCATTGAGGCTGATAAAATTTAATCCACGTTCCCATTAATCTGCACCTATTTCATGCTGCTGTTACCAACGGACCTTGGTGCTCTGATTTAGGATTTTTCCACCAACAGGCCGTTCCCAAACCTCCAGACTCACAAAACTGAAACAGGACAAACCAGCAAATCAGAAAGCCAAGCATAAATAGGGCTGGGCATCCTGGGATTAAGGGATATGAGCCAAAGGCAGGTATATGGAGTTAGATCACAGATCAGCCATGATCTTATCAAATGGCGGAGCGGGGCCGGGGTCGGGGGGCGCTGCAGGTTGCCCGCTCCTACTTTATGGCAGTGTTCACACTTCCACTTTGCACTTAAGTGTCAGCCGTGGCTCAGTGGGTAGCACTCTCAGAGGTGGGTTCGAGTCCCACTCCAGAGACTTGAGCACAATATCCAGTCCGACACTCCCAGTGCCAGTACTGAGGGAGCGCTGCACAGTTGGAGGTGCCGATTTTGGGATGAGATGTTAAACCAAGGCTCCGTCTGCCCTCTTAGGTGGACGTGAAAGATCCCATGCAGCTATCTGAAGAAGAGCAGGAGAGTTCTTCCCGGTTTCCTGGGCCAACATTTATCCCTCAAACAACATTGCTAAAAAACAGATTATCTGGTCATTATCATGTTATTGTTTGTGGGAGCTTGCTGTGCGCAAATTGGCTGCCGCGTTTCCTACAACAGTGACTACACTTCAAAAAAGTACTTCAGCGGTTGTAAAGTGCTTTGGGACGTCCTGAGGGCGTGAAAGGCACTATATAAATGCAAGTAGGGGCCAATAGCAAGCTGGCTACAAAACAGAAAACAGAGAGTAGGGGGTTAAAGGTAGTTACTCAGACTTGTAATGGGTGGGAAGTGGTGTTCCACAAGGATCGGTGCTGGGGCCACTGTGGTTCACCATTTACATAAACGATTTGGACTCGGGAATCGGAAGTACAATTTCAAAATTTGCGGACTTCACCAAATTGGGGGGAGACATTAATAAACTTGCAGAATGGGTGTGTAATTGGCAAGTGAATTTCAATATGGATAAGTGTGAGGTATTACATTTTGGTAGGAAGAATATAAGATAATAAGAGTCTAAATGGGGCAGAGGAGCAAAGGGATCTGGGGGTACAGATACACAAATCATTAAAAGTAGCAACGCAGGTTAATAAGGCCATATAAAAAGCAAACCAAGCACTGGGGTTCATTTCTAGAGGGGTATGATTGAAAAACAGAGAAGTTATGTTAAACTTGTGTAGAACCTTGGTCAGACCACACTTGGAGTGCTGTGAACAGTTCTGAACTCCATTGGGACATTGGGACCGGTTCTGGGGAAGGTGGGACCTGTACAAGCGGGACGGGTTACACCCGAGCAGGACCGGGACCAATGTCCTCGCGGGGGTGTTTGCTAGTGCTGTTGGGGAAGGTTTAAACTAAAGTGGCAGGGGGATGGGAACCTTAGCAGGGAGTCAGAAGGGAGTAAAGTTGAGAGCAGCAAGAGAGGGGAGGACCCAGGGGAAATTTACAATACAAATAGTACAAACAGTTGTTCAAGAACAAGTGAAAGGGAAAAGCATAGAGCAGTGGAAAGAAAGTGTACTTTAGACACTACAGATAAAGTGAAAACTAGAAGGCGTAAGGCGATTATCCCAGCATCAAAGCTGAAGGTCAGACTAGGGTGTGTGGCCCAATTAAAAGTTCTATATACGAATGCACAGAGTATAAGGAATAAATTAAATGAACTGCAGGTTCAAATTCAAATTGGAGGGTATGACATGATAGCTATTACTGAGACATGGCTGCAGGATGGTCAGGATTGGGAACTAAATATACCGGGTTATAAGGTCGACAGGAGAGATAGGGAAAATGGAAGAGGGGGAGGAGTAGCCTTAGTGATTAGAGATGAAATCAATTCAATGATAAAGGAGGATATAACGAGAGGTAAGCAGCCAACAGAGACCTTATGGGTTGAATTGAGAAATAGGAAAGGATCTAAGACTGTAGTGGGAGTTGTGTATAGGACCCCTGGCAGCAGCCCTGAAGTGCTAGATTGTATAAATGCAGAGATTAGACAAGCGTGTAAGAAAGGCATAGTGGTCTTAATGGGGGACTTTAACCTTCACATAGATTGGGGAAAGCAGACTAGCAACTGTCAGAAAGGTAGTGACTTTCTTGAGTGTGTCCGGGATAGTTTTCTACAACAAGGGGGCAAGCCATACTAGATTTAGTAATGAGTAATCAACCAGATTTAGTTAACGGCTTAACTGTGCGTGAACATCTATCCAATAGCGATCATAACATGATCGAGTTCAATGTAGTGTTTGAAAGGGAAAAAAGTGAGTCAGCTGCTAAGATTCTAGGCTTGGGTAAGGCCGACTTCAATGGGATGAGACAGAGATTGTCCACAGTAAACTGGGCAAATCTGTTAATGGGTAAAACGACTGATAATCAGTGGGAAATGTTTAAAGAAATATTTAACGAGATACAGAACTGGTTTATACCCCTGAGGGGCAAGAACTCCACTTGCCAAAAAAAAAGCCATGGACAACTAAAGAGGTATGGGACAGTATAAGACATAAGGAAAGGGCATACAAAAAGGCAAAAAATAGCACAGATCCTGGCGAATGGGAAAGATACAAAGATCAACAAAGGGTCACAAAACAGATAGTAAGAGCTACAAAAAGAGAGTATGAAAAGAAACTCGCAAGGGATATCAAAACCAATACGAAGAACTTTTATAGTTATATTAGGAAAAAGAGGGTGGTCAGGAGCAGTGTTGGCCCCTTAAAAACTGAAAGTGGGGATATTGTCATTGACAATGGGGAAATGGCAGACATGTTGAATAATTACTTTGCATCAGTATTTACAGTCGAAAAAGAGGATAGCATGCCGGAAATCCCAAGAAAACTAATATTGAATCGGGGACAGGGACTCGATAAAATTAACATAAGTAAAGCAACAGTAATGAAGAAAATAATAGCACTAAAGAGTGACAAATCCCCAGGACCAGATGGTTTCTATCCCAGGGTTTTAAAGGAAGTAGGTGAGCAGATTGCAGATGCCCTAACTATAATCTTTCAAAGTTCTCTAGATTCAGGAATTGTCCCTCTAGATTGGAAAATTGCACGTCACTCTGCTTTTTAAGAAAGGAGAGAGAGGGAAACCAGGGAATTATAGACCAGTTAGCCTAACATTGGTTGTGGGGAAATTGCTGGAGTCTATAATTAAGGATAGGGTGACTGAACACCTCGAGAATTTTCAGTTAATCAGGAAGAGCCAGCATGGATTTGTGAAAGGTAGGTCGTGCCTGACAAACCTGATTGAATTTTTTGAAGAGGTGACTAAAGTAGTAGACAGGGGAATGTCAATGGATGTTATTTATATGGACTTCCAGAAGGCATTTGAAAAGGTCCCACATAAGAGACTGTTAGCTAAGTTAGAAGCCCATGGAATCGAGGGAAAAGTACGGACTTGGTTAGGAAGTTGGTTGAGCGAAAGGCAACAGAGAGTAGGGATAATGGGTAGGTACTCACATTGGCAGGATGTGACTAGTGGAGTCCCGCAGGGATCTGTCTTGGGGCCTCAATTATTCACAATATTTATTCACGACTTAGATGAAGGCATAGAAAGTCTCATATCTAAGTTTGCCGATGACACAAAGATTGGTGGCATTATAAGCAGTGTAGATGAAAACATAAAATTACAAAGCGATATTGATAGATTAGGTGAATGGGCAAAATTGTGGCAAATGGAATTCAATGTAGACAAATGTGAGGTCATCCACTTTGGATCAAAAAAGGATAGAACAGGGTACTTTCTAAATGGTAAAAAGTTAAAAACTGTGGATGTCCAAAGGGACTGAGGGGTTCAGGTACATAGATCATTGAAGTGTCATGAACAAGTGCAGAAAATAATCAATAAGGCTAATGGAATGCTGGCCTTTATATCTAGAGGACTAGAGTACAAGGGGGCAGAAGTTAAGCTGCAGCTATACAAAATCCTGGTTAGACCACACCTGGAGTACTGTGAGCAGTTCTGGGCACCGCACCTTCGGAAGGACATGTAGGCCTTGGAGGGAGTGCAGCGTAGGTTTACTTGAATGATACCCAGACTTCAAGGGTTAAGTTACGAGGAGAGATTACACAAATTGGGGTTGTATTCTCTGGAGTTTCAAAGGTTATGGGGTGATCTGATCGAAGTTTATAAGATATTAAGGGGAACGGATAGGGTGGATAGAGAGAAACTATTTCCGCTGGTTGGGGATTCTAGGAGTAGGGGGCACAGTCTGAAAATTAAAGCCAGACCTTTCAGGAGTGAGATTAGAAAACATTTCTACACACAAAGGGTGGTAGAAGTTTGGAACTCTCTTCCGCAAACGGCAATTGATACTGGCTCAATTGCTAAATTTAAATGAGATAGATAGCTTTTTGGCAACCAAAGGTATTAAGGGATATGGGTCAAAGGCAGGTATATGGAGTTAGATCACAGATCAGCCATGATCTTATCAAATGGCGGAGCAGGCATGAGGGGCTGAATGGCCTACTCCTGTTCCTATGTTCCTATTATAAAAAGGATATGGAGGTACTGGAGAAGGTGCAAAAAAAAAATACTTTAATGATACCAGAACTGAGAGGTTATAACTATCAGGAAAGATTCAACAGGCTGGGGCTCTTTTCTCTCGAAAAGAGAAGACTGAGGGGTGACCTGATAGAGGTCTTTAAGATTATGAAAGGGTTTGATAAGATAGGAGTAGAGATGTTTCCACTTGTGGGGAGACCAGAACTAGGGGCTATAAATATAAGAGAGTCACTAATAAATCCAATAGGGAATTCAGGAGAGACTTCTTTACCCAGAGAGTGGTGAGAATGTGGAACTCGCTCCCACATGGAGTGTTTGGGGCAAATAGCATAGATGCATTTAATGGGAAGCTGGATAAACACGAGGGAGAAAGGAATAGAAGGATATGGTGATAGGGTGAGATGAAGAGGGGAGGGAGGAGGCTCGTGTGGAGCATAAACACCGGCATTGACCAGTTGGGCCGAATGGCCTGTTTCTGTGCTGTAAATTTGATGTAATTCTATGTAAGTTCTTTCTTTCCAGTGAATCCGCCTGAAATAACCTCTCGAGGAATTTAAAATGAAAACCTGCAGTTGCACCCTCCCCTGAGCTACCACAGGCAGCAACACTGAATATCACAGGAACAGTTTGCCCTGTGGAGATCGGGTGGAGAGATCTTCAGTTCTTGCAGCCTCACTGAGCTCGATTTCGGCAAACATGACAGCTCCTCAGTGCAGTCCCCCGCTCCACCCCCCCCCCCACCCCCCCGGGTGATCCGAGGCAAACTTGGGTCTGGTTGGTGGGGGGTGGCGGGAGGGGTTGTCTCCTCCACTTGGCTCACAGTTAATGGTGCCCCCCCGCCCCCCCACCCGGGGGCTTGCAGAACGTTAACGACAGCCTGCTTGGAAGAAGGTGAGAAGCTGGTGAGTTGGCATCCGGCTGCTGTGGCACCCTGCACCCTCGGAGGTGTCTGGCTGGGGCTGCTAACAAGAATCATTTGTGTTTTCTTCCAATCGCCGCATTCTGTTTCTTAAAAAAGAAACCCTTGAAATTACAATTTGCAGTTACGTGGAGAGACTGGAGAAGCTGGGGGTTGTTCTCCTCGGAGGGGAGATTTAATAGAGACGAGGAGGATTTTTTTACTCAGTGAGTTGTGATGATCTGGAATGCGCTGCCTGAAAGGGCGGTGGAAGCAGATTCAAGAGTAATTTTCAAAAGGGAATTGGATAAATACTTGAAGGGGAAAAATTTGCAGGGGTACGGGGACTGGAACTAATTGGATAGCTCTTTCAAAGAGCCGGCACAGGCATGATGGGCCGAATGGCCTCCTTCTGTGTTGTACCATTCCATGATTCCATTTATATATCATCCTCTCACACCATCAAAACACCTCACAGGACATCTCAGTGAGTTCCTTTTGGAATGTACTGACTGTTCTAATGTAGATCATGTTTTCACATCACCAAAATTTTAAGGGGAAAACGGCATGATTCCAGGTTTCAGGAAGTTAAGTTTCAAGGAAAGGTTTGTTTTCATTGCAAAAAGAGACTCTGAGATGGCGTGGTTGAAGTTTTGAAGATTATGGAGGGGATTAACGAGATTGATCCAGCCAAACTCTTCCTCGTGGTGAGGGGTTCGAATCCCCGGGTTAACACAAATGATAAATGAGGGAGTGAGGAGTGAGGAAGGAGCATTTTCAGACAAAGGGTGTAAGAATGGAATCAGTTACCAGGGAAGGTCTTTGGAACGGGCAGTATAAATGGTTCAAGACAATTCAGTATATTTCTGCAGAGAGAAGAGATGGAGGGAAATGGTGAGGAGGTGGGATTGAGGGAGGTGGGATTGAGGGATAGGGTGAGGAGGTGGGATTGAGGGAGGTGGGATTGAGGGAGGTGGATTGAGGGATGTGGTGGGAAGGTGGGATTGAAGGAGGTGGGATTGAAGGAGGTGGGATTGAGGGAGGTGGGATTGAGGGAGGTGGGATGTAGTGGGAAGGTGGGATTGAGGGAGGTGGGATTGAGGGAGGTGGTGAGAAGGTGGGATTGAGGGACACGGGGAGAAGGTGGGATTGAGGGAGGTGAGATTGAGGGAGGTGGTGAGAAGGTGGGATTGAGGGAGGTGGGATTGAGGGATGTAGTGAGAAGGTGGGATTGAGGGAGGTGGGATTGAGGGAGGTGGTGAGGAGGTGGGATTGAGGGAGGTGGGATTGAGGGAGGTGGGATTGAGGGATAGGGTGAGGAGGTGGGATTGAGGGAGGTGGGATTGAGGGATGTGGTGGGAAGGTGGGATTGAAGGAGGTGGGATTGAGGGAGGTGGGATTGAGGGAGGTGGTGAGAAGATGAGAAGGTGGATAGCTGGGGTTGGTCTATGAGAATGGGATGGGCTTGTCATTGCTTAAAATTATTCCTTTCCTCTGAAGTATTGTACACATGAGCTAAGTGTTCCAACCCTGGGAGGTGAATTCCCGCTAAATGTGTGAATGATTCAGAGAGCTAATTTGGTCGGTATTTTTAAAACTTTATTTTAATGTAATATCTCTGCATCACTTGGGCGAGTAGTGTAGAGGGAGGGCACGCAGCCAGTAGTCCCTGTAACAGGAGACCCCAAAGGCTGCCCTCAGAATACCCCTCTTAGTTTTCTTCCCGATGAGATGCTGCTCATGTCGGACCCTGACTGGCCGACGTGGAACTTGACTCTGTGCCCACCCCCTGCTCCGAGACATTCCGTGTGTTCAGATAAAGCTTCACACTAGCACGCCGCCCTCGTGCAGCGTGTTAAGCTCACCTGGGGGCCCAGACAGTGACTGTCCACCGTGGGAGGCATCACAGCTGAGTTGCCCTCCCTCCTCGCACGACACCCACACGCACTTTCCGGCAGGGGGGGGGGGTCACTGGATAGAGACCAGGAGTGGAAACCCTGACTGAGTTATCCTCCTCCCTAGTCCAGAGGCATCGAGCCCAATTTTAGCACCTCTCCCCCCACCCCTCACCTCCACCCGTCCCCAACGAGACCACGGCTAAGATCAGCTAACTCAGTACAGCCCCGGGGTGGAATGAAACGTGGTTTGATTTGTTTCTCTTCCCCTGGCCCGGATAGACGTCATTACTCTCTCAAGAACTCCAAAAGCATTAATACGGACAATGTGACAGAACTATCTGTGTTAACATATGATCCCAGTGACCCCCACAGCCGCAGCAGTTCGAAAAGAAGACCAACCGACTTCCAACACCGCCACGGCAAAACCCTGCAATATTCAGTCAAAACGTTGATTTCTCTGAAAGGTGCAGGGCTGTTCACTCTTACATCATCCCAGGTTAAGGATTAAGCACAAAAACCCTTCCCTTTCCATCACCATCTAATCCTGTTTCTCGTCCTGGGCCCTGATAGATTGCCCTCACTCAGTTAATGTAAGAGGATGAAAGCAGCTAATGTACAGTGGGGAGTGAGGAAGGTAATGGATTGGCCTCAGTAAGTTGTCAAACAGCAATCTAATCAAAAACGCCAGTCCTGCAAGAGCGGCTCAGGAATGTTTAGTGATGCATTGATCTGGATTTTGCCTTTTATATGTTATTAATTATAATTTCATATATATCAGCCTCTCAATGTCATTTCATGCCCTGTGTTCAATTCACTGAAATCTTCAGAGATGAGAGAATGAGTAATGGGTCTGTTATTTTTAAAAATTCTCAATTTCATAGCTTTCCTCTCCTGAAGGCGCTGACTCTCACTGGGGTACAGGTCCCCTCCTCTCCTGAGGGTGCTGACTCTCACTGGGGTACGGGTCCCCTCCTCTCCTGAAGGTGCTGACTCTCACTGGGGTACAGGTCCCCTCCTCTCCTGAGGGTGCTGACTCTCACTGGGGTACAGGTCCCCTCCTCTCCTGAAGGTGCTGACTCTCACTGGGGTACAGGTCCCCTCCTCTCCTCAAGGTGCTGACTCTCACTGGGGTACAGGTCCCCTCTCCCCCTGAAGGTGCTGACTCTCACTGGGGTACGGGTCCCCTCTCCCCCTGAAGGTGCTGACTCTCACTGGGGTACGGGTCCCCTCCTCTCCTGAAGGTGCTGACTCTCACTGGGGTACGGGTCCCCTCCTCTCCTGAAGGTGCTGACTCTCACTGGGGTACAGGTCCCCTCCTCTCCTGAAGGTGCTGACTCTCACTGGGGTACGGGTCCCCTCTGCCCTGAAGGTGCTGACTCTCACTGGGGTACGGGTCCCCTCCTCTCCTGAAGGTGCTGACTCTCACTGGGGTACAGGTCCCCTCCTCTCCTGAAGGTGCTGACTCTCACTGGGGTACAGGTCCCCTCCTCTCCTGAAGGTGCTGACTCTCACTGGGGTACGGGACCCTCCTCTCCTGAAGATGTTGACTCTCACTGGGGTACAGGTCCCCTCCTCTCCTGAAGGTGCTCACTCTCACTGGGGTACGGGTCCCCTCCTCTCCTGAAGGTGCTGACTCTCACTGGGGTACAGGTCCCCTCCTCTCCTGAAGGTGCTGACTCTCACTGGGGTACGGGACCCTCCTCTCCTGAAGATGTTGACTCTCACTGGGGTACAGGTCCCCTCCTCTCCTGAAGGTGCTGACTCTCACTGGGGTACGGGACCCTCCTCTCCTGAAGGTGCTGACTCTCACTGGGGTACAGGTCCCCTCCTCTCCTGAAGGTGCTGACTCTCACTGGGGTACGGGACCCTCCTCTCCTGAAGTGCTGACTCTCACTGGGGTACGGGTCCCCTCCTCTCCTGAAGGTGCTGACTCTCACTGGGGTATGGGACCCTCCTCTCCTGAAGGTGCTGACTCTCACTGGGGTACGGGTCCCCTCCTCTCCTGAAGGTGCTGACTCTCACTGGGGTACAGGTCCCCTCCTCTCCTGAAGGTGCTGACTCTCACTGGAGTACAGGTCCCCTCTCCCCCTGAAGGTGCTGACTCTCACTGGGGTACAGGTCCCCTCCTCTCCTGAAGGCGCTGACTCTCACTGGGGTACAGGTCCCCTCCTCTCCTGAGGGTGCTGACTCTCACTGGGGTACGGGTCCCCTCCTCCCCTGAAGGTGCTGACTCTCACTGGGGTACGGGTCCCCTCCTCTCCTGAAGGTGCTGACTCTCACTGGGGTACGGGTCCCCTCTGCCCTGAAGGTGCTGACTCTCATAGGGTACGGGTCCCCTCCTCACCTGAAGGTGCTGACTCTCACTGGGGTACGGGACCCTCCTCTCCTGAAGATGTTGAATCTCACTGGGGTACAGGTCCCCTCCTCTCCTGAAGGTGCTGACTCTCACTGGGGTACGGGACCCTCCTCTCCTGGAGGTGCTGACTCTCACTGGGGTACGGGTCCCCTCCTCTCCTGAAGGTGCTGACTCTCACTGGGGTATGGGACCCTCCTCTCCTGAAGGTGCTGACTCTCACTGGGGTACGCGTCCCCTCCCCTCCTGAAAGTGCTGACTCTCACTGGGGTACAGGTCCCCTCCTCTCCTGAAGGTGCTGACTCTCACTGGGGTACAGGTCCCCTCCTCTCCTGAAGGCGCTGACTCTCACTGGGGTACGGGTCCCCTCCTCTCCTCAAGGTGCTGACTCTCACTGGGGTACAGGTCCCCTCCTCTCCTGAAGGTGCTGACTCTCACTGGGGTACGGGACCCTCCTCTCCTGAAGGTGCTGACTCTCACTGGGGTACAGGTCCCCTCCTCTCCTGAAGGTGCTGACTCTCACTGGGGTACGGGACCCTCCTCTCCTGAAGGTGCTGACTCTCACTGGGGTACGGGATCCTCCTCTCCTGAAGATGTTGACTCTCACTGGGGTACAGGTCCCCTCCTCTCCTGAATGTGCTGACTCTCACTGGGGTACGGGTCCCTCCTCTCCTGAAGGTGCTGACTCTCACTGGGGTACGGGAACCTCCTCTCCTGAAGGTGCTGACTCTCACTGGGGTACGGGACCCTCCTCTCCTGAAGGTGCTGACTCTCACTGGGGTACAGGTCCCCTCCTCTCCTGAAGGCGCTGACTCTCACTGGGGTACAGGTCCCCTCCTCTCCTGAAGGTGCTGACTCTCACTGGGGTACGGGTCCCCTCCTGTACCTCAACATGTGAGCTTCAGCCTGAATGAGTCTGAACCCGATGCCCAGAACACTCACACACTTCCCTGCAGGGATGTTGAGGAGCAGCGACCCTGGCTGATTGTTCTCACAGCCCAGGGAAGCTAAGACCATTTGTAACAACCCAACCGGTTTTCTGCTCTGATCAGCTGTCTCAGCATGGACCATGCACAGAGGCTGGGACCTTCCTACTCACCACAGTACCAGCTGTGGCTCAGTGGACTGCACTCTCTCTCCTCAGAGTCAGAAGGTCATGGGTTCAAGTCCTACTCCAGAGACTTAACCGCATAATCCAGGCTAACAGTCCCAGTGCTGTGCTGCACTGTCGGAGAGGCAGCTCTGAGGGAACACTGCACTGTTGGAGGTGCCGTCTTTCGGATGAAATGTTAAACCGAGGCCCCGTTTGCCCTCTCAGATGGACGTAAAAGATTCCACGGAACTATTCTTGAAGAAGAGCAGGGGTGCTCTCCCCAGTGTCCTGGCCAATATCTATCCCTCATCACTAAAAACAGATTGTCTGGTCATTATCACATTGTTGTTTGTGGGATCTTGCTGTGTGCAAATTGGCTGCTGCCTTTCCCTACATTACAACAGCGACTACACTTCAAAAGTACTTCGTTGGCTGTAAATCGCTTTTAGACGTCGTGAAAGGCAACTCCTTTTTTCTTTACTACGTGAGCACAATCTTCTGGTTGGGTTTGCGCCTCATTTCCTTGTAGCTGGGAGGTCAGGAGGCACCACCGAGCTGCTCAGTCCTGAGGCTGCCCTCCTGAGATGGAACGTGATCCATTCACAGCACTTCCACCCCCCTCCCGCACCCCGCACTCCCCCCACCCCACCGCTAATTCACCAGAACAAAATAGTTTGGGATAGTAAATTAACTTGAAGACTGTGAACCGAGTGAGTGCATTTAGCAAATGGACTGTGTGGTTTGCTGGTGCACAGGGTGTGGACACTGTCCATGTCAGCACCAGTAAGAGACTGGTGTCTGAGGGCCAAGTGCCCATTCACTGACCAACAGCACTTTAATTGCAGTGAATTAAGGAAATGATCTCAACCACTTCACTAATTGAACAATTAAAGGCGCTGCGGTTTGTACTCAGCAAAACTCATTTTTTAAATAATTCATTCTGGGGATGTGGACGTCGTTGACAAGGCCGCCATTTATTGCCCATCCCTAGTTGCCCCTTGAGAAGGTGGTGGTGAGCCGCCTTCTTCTTGAACCGCTGCAGTCCCGAGTGGTAAAGGTTCTCCCACAGCGCTGTTAGGGAGAAAGTGTTCCAGGGTTTTGACCCAGCGACGATGAAGGAACGGCGATATACGTCCAAGTCGGGATGGTGTGTGACTTGGAGGGGAACGTGCAGGTGGTGTTGTTCCCATGTACCTGCTGCCTTGTCCTTCTAGGTGGTAGAGGTCAGGGGTTTGGGAGGTGCTGCCTTTGTTCGCACACCCAGGGCCAGGTGAGGTACTGAAGTATAGGGGTGGGGTTCACATAACCATCACCATAAGAACCAGACTTCAGGCAAGGTCTGCCCGCGGCCTAGCACAGGGCGGGCACTATCAGTCCTCCCGGCAGGGTTTGACATGCCCAAAATTAATAGGCAATAATAGGGCACAAGCAGAACAGATGCCAGGTGCTTTTACAATGATTGAATGCAGCTACAGTCCGATTACTTATTTGCAGAGCTGCCTGACTAGCAGCGATGCTGGTACATTATACAACCAAACCAATGAGAAAGGATAAATACTTTGCATCTGTTTGCACCATTTGGGAAGCGCTCTCATTAGCATTTTATATTATTGAGTGTGGATCTCTCCCAGCTGCTGCCCCCCCTGACCCTGCTCTATTGGAACACGCCGTGATTAAAACATTAATTTACAGCGCGGAGAAGAAGACAGGACTAAAATTATCACATCGAGCTGTGCCTGCCAGCGATCTGACACGGGGTGGGGGAAGGAAAGGAGCAGTGCCTCATCTCTCGCCGTGCCACGTTCGAAAGAAAAAAAACTGTTGCTGGAATGCTGGAAATCTAAAATTTGTTTTAAAACAGATGCGGGAATTGTGCCGCTGGTGTTAAAAGAGGAAAGATAGATCAGCGTTTTGTGTGGAGCGACTTCCCCCTCCCGCCCCCTCACATCGGGTTGTGGGCTCGAGCCCCACTCCAGGACTTGAGCCCCTATTCGAGGCTGGCACTGCCGTGCTGTACTGAGGGGGGTCCGCCCTCCGTAAACTTCAGCTCATCCAGAACTCTGCCGCCCGTATCCTAACACACACCAAGTCCAGTTCACCCATCAGCTCAGTGCTCGCTGACCTACGTTGGCTCCCAATCGACCAACGCCTCGATTTTAAAAGTCTTATCCTCGTGTTCAAATCCCTCCATGGCCTCGCCCCCCCCCCCCCCCCCCTATCTCTGTAACCTCCTCTAGCCCTACAACCCTCCGGGATCTCTGCGCTCCTCCAATTCTGGTCTCTTGCGCATCCCCCCACTTCCTTCGCCCCACCATTGGCGGCCGTGCCTTCAGCTGCCTGGGCCCTAAGCTCTGGAATTCCCTCCCTAAACCTCTCCGCCTCTCTCTCCTCCTTTAAGATGCTCCTTAAAACCTCCCTCTTTGACCTGTCCTAATATCTCCTTATGATAATCGCTCCTGTGAAGCGCTTTGGGACGTTTAAATATGTTTAAGGCGCTATATAAATGCAAGTTGTTGTTGCAGCACTGTCGGAGATGCTGCCCTTTGGTTGAGACGTTAAACCGAGGCCCCGTCTGCCTGGACCAGTGGTTCAGCTGCCCAAGGAACGTAACCCCACCAAAAGTCAGAGCCTGCAGGAGAGGAGGTGAGAGGACTGCCTGCACTCTGAGGGGTACGACATGCCCAAAATTAATTCCATTTGAAGAAGAGCAGGGGAGTTCTCCCAGTATCGTAGGCCAATATTCTCCCTTCAACCAACACCTCTAAAAACAGATTAACTGGTCATTCGTCTCATTGCTGCTTATGGGATCATGCTGTGCGCAAAATGGCAGCTGTGTTTGCCTAACGTAGCAAGTCACTGCGCTCAAAGTGATTCAGAAATGCGGAGATTGTTCCAAGAAAGGCGCTGGTTAAATAAATGTTCCTTCTCTCTTTCTGTTGCCATTCCAAACCTCAGAGTTGAGCCCCCGATGAGGGATTTTGTTAATTACAGGAAGAGTTTTGAGCGTGGACTGATTAATGTTTAATTATAAACTGAATGCAGCGTTTGAAAAACTGTCCCTTCCACCCCCCGGGAACCAGGTTCAAAGCTGATGCAGGCTGATCATTGCCCTTTGATGGTTGCTGGGTGTGTCTCTGTCGGTCGGAGCACTCGCCATTCCATAGAGTTGATGGAGGGTGGAAGATGGGACGCCGGCCAGGAGAGCATTGGAATGGTCAAGTCTGGAGGTAACAAAAGCACGGATGAGGGTTTCAGCAGCAGACGGGCTGAAGTAGGGGTGGAGGCGGGTGGTGTTACAGAGGTGGAAGTAGGCGGTCTTGGTGATGGAGAGGATATGGGGTCAGAAACTCACTTCGGAGTCAAATAGGACGCCAAGGTTGAAAACGGTCTGCTTCAGCCTCAGTCGCCGGGGAGGGGGATGGAGTTGGTGGCGAGGGAACGGAGTTTGTGGCGGGGACCGAAGGCAATGGCTTCGTTCTTCCCAACGTTGAACTGGAGGAAATTTCAGCTCATCCAGGACTGGATGTCGGACAAGCAGTGTGACAAATCAGAGGCAGTGGAGGGGTCGAGAGAGGTGGTGGTGAGGTAGAGCTGGGTGTTGTCAGCGTACATGTGGCATCTGACGTTGTGTCTTCGGGTGATGTCGCCAAAAAGCGGTGTAGATGAGAAATAGGAGGGGACCAAGGATAGATCCTTGGGGGACTCCAGAGGTAACGGTGTGTGGGAGGGAAGAGAAGCATCTTCACACTGCCAGGGCAAGATGAGATTTAAAGACATCCCAGGTAACCCAGTGCAAAACCTCCCCTTGATCCCAAGTAATCCAGTGGGAAACCCCATTAGCCCCAAGTAATCCAGCAGGAAACCCCATTGATCCCAGATAATCCGGTGGGAAACCCCAATGATCCCAGGTAATCCAGTGGAAATCCTCCCCTTGCTCCCATGTTAATCCAGTGGGAGATCCCTTGATCTCAGGTAATCCAGTGGGAAACACCATTGATCCCAGATAATCCAGTGCAAAACCTCCCCTTGATCCTGGGTAATCCGGTGAAAATCCTTCCCTTATTGCCAGGTAATCCAGTGAGAAACCTCCCCTTGATCCCAGGTGATCCAGTGGGAAACCTCCCCTTGTTCCCAGGAAATCCAGTGGGAAACCTCCCTTTGATCCCAGGTGATCCAGTGGGAAACCTCCCCTTGTTCCAGGCGATCCAGTGGGAAACCTCCCCTTGTTCCAGGTGATCCAGTGGGAAACCTCCCCTTGATCTCAGGTGATCCAGTGGGAAACCCCCACTTGATCCCAGGTGATCCAGTAGGAAACCTCTCCTTGATCCCAGGAGATCCAGTGGGAAACCTCCCCTTTAGCAGTAGGGACGCTAATGTTTGACTGCGATGCTGGTAATGTCTGCGTCACACGGTCCAGGGAGGGGCCCCGCTCCCATTCCCAGTCTGTGCTGAGTGAGCCATTCTCAGCTGGGACAGTGGCAGTGGTTCCACAATGGCCTCCAGCACCCCTGGTTTAGGAGGTGGGGGTTCCCCCCAATCACTATCCTGTGGATTGGGGGGAGGGGTGGGGGGAGAGGAAAGGGGGTTCGAGCTTGCGTCTGCACCAGTGCTCCCACTAACAAGGCACCGCAGACAGTGAAACCCATACCATATACACGAGGGAGAAGGGAATGGAGGGATCCGGGGGCAAGGTAGAACGAGGCAATTACAGTAGGTGGAGGTTCGTGTGGAGCATAAACACCAGCACAGAAAGTAGAAGGAAAGACTTGCATTTATATAACGCCTTTCACAACCTCAGAATGTCCCAAAGCACTTTACAGCCAATTAAGTACTTTTGAAGTGTAGTCACTGTTGTAATGAAGGAAACTCAGCAACCAATGTGTGCACAGCAAGCTCCCACAAACAGCAATGAGATAATGATCAGATCATCTGTTTTAGTGATGTTGGTTGAAGGATAAATATCGGGCCAGGACACCGGGGAGAACTCCCCTGCTCTTCTTTGGAATAGTACTATGGGATCTTTTACATCCACCTGAGAGGGCAGACCGGGCCTCGATTTAATGTCTCATCTGAAAGACTGCACCTTCGACAGTACAGCACTCCCTCAGTACTGCACTGAGAGTGCCAGCCTAGATTTTGTGATCAAGTCTCTGAGACAAGTATCAGAAAGACAAGAATAAACTGAAAGGATTTTGCATTGGGGACAGCTCCTGAGAAACAGACTGATATTTAAAACAAGTGTCAGTGACACTTGCTCCTTAAGATAATCCCCGTTCCTCCCCACACCCCACTTTGCCACCTCTGTGAGTCACCTCCTGCAGGAAGCAGTGAGAGTTTCAAAACAGCCTGGTTATGTCTCTTCCAATTATCACCTCGGGGCAGTTTTCACAAGATCCTCATAGAGATGTCGAAGAGCTTTCATTCTAGTGTGTGACGGAAAAGCCCTGCTGTGTATGCACGTGAGTCTGTGTACGTGTGCGCGCATATGTGTCTGTGTGTATATGTGCATGTCTGTGTTTTCATATATGTGTGTGTGTGAGCATGTCTGTCTCCGTATCTGGCTGAGTGTGCATGAGAGTATCTATGTGTATATGTGTCCGTGTATGTGTGTGCCTAGCTCTGTGTGTGTACATGTCTGTGTGTATGTGTCCGTGTGTGTGTACATGTCTGTGCGTATATATCTATCGGTCTATGGCTATCTGTGTGTGTATCGTTATCTGTCTGTGTTTGTGTCTATCTGTGTTTGTGTCTATCTGTGTGTATGTCTGTGACTGTGTCTATCTGTGTGTGTCTGTGATTGTGTCTATCTGTGTGTGTGTGTGCGTGTGCGTGCGTGCTTGGGTCTATCTGTGTGTGTATGTGACTGTTTCTATGTGTGTGTGTGCGTGACTGTGTCTATCTATGCGTACGTGACTGTTTCTATCTGTATCTCGGCTCCTAATCATACATTTTCACAGCTGCTTGAATTTTTGTTCCATTCTTAAATTTAGCTGCCAATGTTTCTTCCCTCCATCACACTGTGTAAATTGATATGGTGGAGCCCGTTTAGCCCCGCGGTTAAACCGTGTCACACCCTCACCTACCATTCCCCCCGCCCCTCTCTCCTGACAGCACTGCCTCACCCTGGGGTACGGGTTCCAGAGACACATGGCCTGGGGAACCCCATTTAACCAGCCACTTGTCAGGTGCGAGCCTGGACAGTGTATGGGGGAAAGGGAGCCCCAGCTGAGCCCAACCCTGCATTCACCCATTCCCCTTACACTGTCTGGCAGTGGGTTGCTACCTAGATTATCAGGAATACTTGGCACCCCTCCTGTATACTCAGGGGCACTGAGCCCCAGACCGAACAGAGAGATCCCAGGTTCCATCCCCGGCCTGCGCTGAGTTAACGGATGTGAGATGGGGTGTCCATTCGAGCCACACCTCAGCTAGTGCACCTTCAAGGGGGGGGGGGGGAAGGGAAGAAACCTGCCCTGAGAGTGTTTGATGGGACAGTGTAGAGGGAGTTTTACTCTGTATCTAACCCGTGCTGCACCTGCCCTGAGAGTGTTTGATGGGACAGTGTAGAGGGAGCTTTACTCTGTATCTAACCCGTGCTGTACCTGCCCTGAGAGTGTTTGATGGGACGGTGTAGAGGGAACTTTACTCTGTATCTAACCCGTGCTGTATCTGCCCTGGGAGTGTTTGAATCAGGGGGTATTTTTTTTTATTAAATAATGATTTGGACCAAAGCAATGCAATCAGCAAGTTGACAGAAAGAGGAGGATTAGACAGGAGCCAACATCTCTGATTAAAATCTCACAGGGTTGACAAACACCTCGATACAGTTGCTGTCAGAAGAAATGGATTTTTTTTGTGTAAGTAATTTGTTTTCCACTCAAGTTTTTGCAGATGTGGAGGTCACACCCCATCGCTTGGAGCCACAGCTGGGAAAGGCTCCAGGGTCCGTGCTGGATGAGGAAGGCTGCAATTTGCTGCAGCAATGAGCTGTGATTAGGACTCGGGCTGGAAACCAAGTGTTACACTTGGAATCGGGAATTCTGCATAGCCCAGAGGGGAAATGAGGGCCGTGGAGGTCGACGGAGTGCTTATTATTTAGCACACTCGAGCCTCTCCTCTGCTTTAATTCATGGAGCGTCAGTGGGGATGTGGGAGAATTTTTAAACTGGCCTGAGGGCTAGAACTAGGAGCAGTGGGATTGCTGGGACTGTGAAGAGTTCAGAGGGACAACAACTACTTGCATTTATATAGCGTCTTTAACGTAGTAAAACATCCCAAGGCACTTCCCAGGGGTGTTAATCAAACAGGGGTGGTAGTTTTTAAGGACACTGGAGTTGAGGGTGGTTATCTTTTTAGGAGGGAGTTATGATGGCAGTTTTGAAAGGGGGGGGGGTGGAGAAACAGAAACAGTATGTGAGGAGAGAGAACCATTTGCAATGTCAGCTAACATGGGAGCCTGGAAGGGAATTTGGGTGGTCAGCAGTTTAGTGGGAATAGGGTTGAGGGAGCAGGAGGTGGGTCTTGTGGACAAGATGAGCTCAGAGAGGGCATGGGGGGAGATAGGAGAGAAACAGGAGACGTGGGATCAGGGCAAGGGGGAGGTGGGGAGTAGCAGAGGCAGCTGAAGGGATGGTCTCAATCGTAGGGTTCTCACTCCTGAACACTATCCAGGGAATGCTGTTCGGAAGTGCTGGTTATGGATTATGGACGATAAGGGGATTAACCCCCCACCCCTCCAATACCCTGATGACACTAAACATCTCGCTATACACAGGAGCAATGGCCACTAGTGCAGGTAATTGAGTATGCAGACAGGGCCTGTGAAAGTGTACCCCAGCACCTTCAGGAGAGTAGGGGGAAAGTGGAGGGGCGGGGGGGCCACTACTGGAGGGCTGTGTGTTTAGATACCTCCTCCTAATTTGCTTTTCTGTTTCTTTCAGTTACTCTGCCCTTCCCCGTCGGTTCTTTTCCTCACTGGTCTCACCGAGGCTATGCAGAGGTCAGGGTGGTGGGTTTATAACTCAGCTCTCTGTCGAATCCATAGGAACAGGCTCAGGGAGAACTCCACACCGCACCTGCTCGATGCACTTTCAGTGCCCCCTGCTGGAACCATATGGTAAAGGGCAGCAGACACAAGTCAATGCTCATCAAGGCCAGGGGTCCCATCAAACACTCCCAGGGCAGGTACAGCACGGGTTAGATACAGAGTAAAGCTCCCTCTACACTGTTCCATCAAACACTCCCGGGGCAGGTACAGCACGGGTTAGATACAGAGTAAAGCTCCCTCTACACTGTCCCATCAAACACTCCCAGGGCAGGTACAGCACGGGTTAGATACAGAGTAAAGCTCCCTCCACACTGTCCCATCAAACACTCCCAGGGCAGGTACAGCACGGGTTAGATACAGAGTAGAGCTCCCTCTACACTGTCCCATCAAACGCTCCCAAGGTTTAATGTCTCATCCGAAAACGGCACCTCTGACAGTGCAGCATTCCCCTGGTACTGCACTGGGAGTATCGGTCTAGATTTTGTGCTCAAGTCACTGGGGCGGGTCTCCAACCCATAACCCTCTGACCCAGAGGCGAGACAGCTACCCACTGAGCCATACGAAACAACGAGGGCATGAAAACAAATCCCAGAGCGTCAAGAGGGAAAAGAGCACAAGTTCCTGCAGAATTGTTTTTACTGGTGAGCTTTGAGTGACCGGTGGTGACTGGTGTTTCCAGCTCTGTTAGTGTTGGTGTCACTCAGTCAGAGCTAACGTTCAGTACTGCTTGTTTCATGTTGCCTCGGTGATCGTTCACAGCCCACGAAGCTTTGGTTACTGGTTCGGAGCTTCTGCTGGTCCGGATCCCGCGACAATTATCCT